>NC_056725.1:1303834441-1304066941 GCF_019279795.1 Protopterus annectens
TTGCCACACTACAGTAATACGCAGGTATCACATGCACCACAGAGATTATCAGGCTGATATATGGGCAAAGGGTACGTCAAGGTGTCTGACATCAGAAGGCATGCTTCAGTAGGCTAATGGGAGGTGTAGTGAGTGTGAATAGCATCCAAATCATTATACTCCACACACACACACACACACACACACACACACACACACACACACACACACACACACACACACACACACATAGGATTGCCAGTACTGACATACATGGGTGCCTTGCTTCACAGGTGTGTAGTGGTTGACTGTGCCAGAAGGCTGTACAAGGTTAGGTAAAGGGTATACCTTGGCATCAGGCCACATGACAATGGTCTGCAATTTGGCTCAGGGGTGTAGTGTCTGAATTGGCCCACACAGGTGGGTATTGTATTCACCATCCACTCATCTGGGTTACTATTGTGGGTGGCCAGTGCTGTGCAGTGCTTGCCTTGTATGTGTTCTATATTCCATAACATGGATGGTGTTTGGGATACGCACACGTCCCACATGCATGTTCTGTGACATGTGGGAGTGTACCAGGGGTGGCTGGGGCATGTTGTGTAGACAGATTGTTATCATCAGATGTGCCATTCCTGACATCATGTGATGAGAAAAGGCAATAGAAACCAGGATGACCCTGCACCTACATTGACAACGTGATACAGGTATTCACTGGTGTCAGTGGCATCTGTCCATACAGGGCACATGTATAAGGCATGGTATGTCCTCTGTGGGTTACATTTGATGACACTACAGTTGTTGCAGGTGTCCAATGAGGAACATAGTGAAGGAGCACTGTATGCAATGATTTGCCTATTTTATGGATGGGACAAGGTGCCATGTCCCCTGTAGTCCACTGCAATCACACCATGGTTACTGTCTGTGGGCAATATGCAGGGAACTACCAACATAGTAGTTGTTGCCTAGCCAAGTGTGTTTGTGTATGAGACATGGGTGGAGAGTGTTCTCTGGGTAATACAAGGGTTGTTTATATTGTTCTCCAAGCCATGATGTCACATGTAGGGGTATGAATTGTCTACCCAAGCCTCTCTGCTGTTTGACATCTGTTATCCTTGTAAGGTGGACATTGTGACATATAATAGGCCCACCATATAAGAAATTTGCAAAACCCACTCAACAATGAGTCCTATTATTACATACTCATAGCTACCTCTACACAGGACACTAATGACATACACACACAAAGTCTCACAGTTGCCATGTCTGGGATTAGAATTCCTACATAACTAGAACATCACACTACAGCATTACACAGTTATAGCATATGCTGCAGAGATTACTGGGCTACTCCTTCCGCAAAGGTGTATTTCAAAGTGAATGACATCAGCAGGCTTGCCAAAGTAGGGCAATGAAAGTTGTAGTGAATGTGAATGGCCTCAAAAGCATTCATCCCTACACAAACACTTCCAAAGTTCTGCAATTGTCATGTCTGGGAATAGAACTCCTACCTAACTACTACATCACAATACAGCATTATGTAGTTATAGGAGACACCACAGAGATTACTGGGTTACTCTTCCCCAAAGGTGTATTTCAAAGTGAATGACATCAGCATCCCTGCCAAAGTAGGGCAATGGAAATTGTAATGAGTGTGAATGGCCTCAAAAGCAATGATCCATACACAGACAAACACAAAGCTCTACAGTTGCCATGTCTGGTAATGGAACGCCTACCTGACTAGAACATCACATGTGTATTTCAAAGTGAATAACATCAGCAGCCCTGCCAAAGTAGGGCAATGGAAATTATAGTGAATGTGAATGGCCTCAAAAAACATTGATCCCCAAAAAAAGTTCTACAGTTACCATGTCTGGGAATAGCACTTCTACCTCACTAGCAGGGGTGGCCCGTGCTATTGGACTGCCGGACTGCAGCCCCCTCAACTGTAAAATAAAGAAAAAATAAAGAAATTAAAAAAAAGAATTTAAAAATTGCGGACTTTCGTGCATGCGCACTAGTCCGGACTGCTGAGACAGTCTGGAGCATGCGCAGATTGTCTCAGCAGCAGTCCTGACTGGGAAACATGAAGAACGGAGCTCCCAGAAGTCTATCCTGGAACTCGCTGGGGTCGGACTGCAACATCAGCAGTCTGGAATTTGCTGCAGTCTCGTCGGGGTCGGACTGCAACGTCAGCAGTCTGGAAATTGCTGCAGACTCGTCGGGGGAAGATCTCGTGACGGGCAGGGTCTGGTGTGGATTGGTGTTTGCTGCAGTCTCGTCGGGGAAAGATCTCATGATGGGCGGGGTATGGTGTGGATTTGCGTGGATTTTCTTGGCTTACTCGGACAGGGATTTATGGCGGTTTGCTACAGGGATTTGGATTTATGGTGGTTTGCAACAAGGTAAGTGTGTGGACAGGGATTTGGGTGTGTGTGTGTGCATGCCCCAGGTGCAATATACTGGTGGTTAGACTCATGGTGGTGTGGTAGGGAATACCTCAGGCTTGAACCCTGTACCTTGTATGCAGGTATTAAAGACCTGACTTCCCTACCCACCACCATTTGTAAAAAAAATGCAGATTTTTGCCTCATATTTGATCTGATCTGTTCCTCATTATATCTGTGGTTTGTAAATGTTACAATGCTTGATATTTGATGGTGCAGTGGTAGCATTTTTGCCTCACAGCTGCAGGTTCTCAGGTTTGATTCCTGGTTGGGGTGCTGTCTTTGGGGGTCTGTATCTTCTCCCTGTGTTTGTGTGGGTTTGCTTTTGTGTCCTCCCATGTTACAAAGACATGTTTGCATTATTTCTTCCTGGGCCTCTGCTGAAAATTGTTTTTTTGTTCCAAGTCAGACTGTCCTGATTAACAAATGTTAAATAAAATTTACAGGCATTTGAATTTCAGACTTCAGGTTTCTGAATGTTTAATTCCTTGCATATTTGATGGTGAAGTGGCAGTATTGTTGCCTCACAGCTATAGGTTTTCTGGTTTGATTCTTGGCTGGGGTGCCTTCTATGTGGAGTCTGCATCTTATCCCTGTGTTTGTGTGGATTTTCTCTGGTGTTCTGCCATTTTACAAAGACATGTGTCTACAGTATTTCTCCCTGGGCCTCTGCTGAAAATTGTTTTTGTTCCGTCAGAAGTAAAATTGACAGGCATTTGAATTTCAGACTTCATATTCTTCAGAAAATAAATAGTAAAACAACTTTTTATTCTAGCAATAAATATATAGTAACACAACCTTTTGTTATAGCAATTTTCTGAGTTTATAAGATGACTATTTGAAATTTGTCCTTATTTTTGGGACTGTATTACCCTGTTATTGGCTTTGTCCAGGTTTTTTGTGCTAAGGTTGATAGCTATGGCAAGAACTGAATTCACTGAATATGTTTGAGGGCTGTATTTCCTCATTACTGGGTTTGTCCAGGTGTTTTGTGCTAAGAGGTTGACAGCTATGGTGAGAACTGAATTAATTAAATGATAGCCATTTAAGTTTCAGTCTTCCTCTCTTTCACAAAGCAGCTGATTTGGCGTAGTGGTATGTTGCTCTAACTGTTTTGCACAGGGACCTTGGCAGTAAAATGTATGGTGGTAACACAGCATTTTTCTTTCACAAAGTAGGTGATTTGGCATAGTGGTATGTTGTTCTGACTCTTTTGCACAGGGACCTTGGCAGTAAAATGTATGGTGGTAACACAGCATTTTATTCTAGCAGCTTTCCAAGATTATACAAGCAATGTTTAATGTGTCCCTGGTTTTTGCTCTTTTGACTCACCCCAATAAATTTGGCTTTTTCCAGATTTCTTGTGCTGCGAAGTTGAGATGCAGTTGCATATTGAGTAGATTTTACAAGGAGCTGAGAGCTGCAGGGGAAGAGAAGTTTAGTGCTGATTATGCTAAGTCAGATCACATTGCTAATAGCACAACAGGTTGTGTACTTACTTTTGATGCAGAAGGTTGTTGATTCTGCTCCCATAAGGGGTGAATGCTGCCATACTGAAAGTTAAGATACTAACTATGAGCCTGTTATCAGTTTGCCATCCATTTCCTATTGCAATATTACTAGCTTATTTTTAATGTAATTTAGGCAATTTATTCCTCAGGGGCATCAGACACTTTATTTTTCGATGAAACCATGAAATATAAAGGTGATTGCTAGCAGCAACCTCTTCATTACAGATTTATTTAACGTGGAATTATTTAGATGACTTTTTTACTACTTCAGAGATTGTGCATATTTACTGATAATGGTGGACTGTAGAATTGTGCATATTTATTGATAATAGTGGACTGCAGATGTTTGAGTAGACTTTTATGATGGAAATGTTCTGAATTGGGCAGTTTTGTCATTGGTGCATGCGTTTTGCTTCATTGTTTACTGGAAAAATGTTCAAAGCAATAGGAAGGTGTGTCAAAGAGCACATGTATGTTTCATATGCAAGGGGCCTATGATTTGAAAACAGCCCAGAATTAATCTTTATCTGCCACGGGTAAAATGTATTTTCTTTGAATGTGGGTTTCAATGTTGTTTCAATGAATGTGAGTTTCAATGGCAGAGAAGTTTTAATGCCAAGTTTGTTTAGCAGATGTCTTAGTGTTTGTGCTGTAAAATGCAAAATAAAACTTTCAAATGAAGTTCAAATCATCATAGAAGTAAATCAGTATGCACATTAGTGTTTATGGTAAATGGAGTGAAATAGCCAAGTAATGGACCATTGGAATGGCTGCAGGGGGAGGCTCCATTCGACCATAGTTTTGTGAGGGTGAAGGGCGTCAAACTTAGGCAGCCCCAGCTGAACCATACCTCCCAACTGTCCAGATTTTCAAAGAATGAATAGATTTTTTGCTTCTTATTTTTGGTTTGTTCCTCATAAAATTTGTGGTTTTCTGGCAAATCATTTAGGAATTAAGTCACTAAATAATGACACACTGAGTTTCAGACTTCATAACCTTCAGAAAAATGCATGCTAAAGTAAGACCTGTTCTATCAACTGCCTCAGTTTATACAAGAGCAATTTTTAGTACTGTTTATATGTTCCCCCAATATATTTGGCCTTGTCCAGATTTATTGCATTAACAGGTTGAAAGGTACATGCAAATAAATTGCTTTATAGAATTAGGCATAGCCAAACCTCTCAACTGTCCCTGATTTTGGCTCAAAATGTTGCTCTTCCCTAATGATCCCTCCGCAAAATAGCAATTTTGGAAGAAAACATGGAGGGTTTATAATTAAGAAATAACTGTAATAATCAGATTACTTTTATTTCAGAAATGCATGTAGATTCTTTTATTTTGTCAGCTGCTCAAGTTAGCAGTACTAATATTAAAGTATCCCTTCTTTGACAGGTTCCCAGCTGTACTGTGTTGCTATTTTATATTTTTACATCACATTTTTGGTCCATTTTTCATAAAATTGTGTTTTTTTTTGGCAAATTAGTGAGAAATCATTAAAGACTAAAGTTAGAAAATAATGACAGACATTTGAGTTTCAGATTTCATACCATTCAGAAAATTCATACTAATGCAAGACCTCTATTATCTTTCTAAGTTTATAAGAGCAATATTTTAAAAATTGTCCTTATTTTTGGGCCTTTGTCCCATTTCTTTGTATGGCTTTGTCCAGATTTCTTGCTGTGAGGTTGAGAGGTATGACAAATGTGTCAGGGCTATCACAAGTCAGCCAGAGACATTTCAAACTGTGACATACTTGTTGCACCCCACTCCCCCATGTAGTGACTCTGGATGTGTCGAAGCAAGGCAAGGAGTAGTTATGCAGTGTAAATGTGCAGAGTATCCCCACATCCAAGGTAGACACAAGTACTAGAGTGGCTTTTCATCTGTCCTTGATTTTTACAGAATGGTCTGGTTTCTGTCATATTGTTTGTACTGTTGATTTATGCTTATTACTCAAAGTGCCTGTTGCTATGTGTTTAAGTAGCAATACTTTAATGAACATTAAGTAAGCTTGGCTGAGATTGCAAGATGCAAGTAAGCTTTAATAAGCATACTGTTAAAGAATTGCCAACATTGAAAGCCTTTCTGTTGCCATGTAGAGAATACTTAACTAGATAATGTATAAGCCTTGGGTATTGAAATGCATATGCCAGTATTTGTAATAAAGGACAGGATTACATTATTTTAAGAGTCTCATTACACTTGGAGACTTCCAGTCATCTCTGCAGGCTTTACCCGTAAACAGAATGCCACTTGTGTGGTCCATAACCTGTACAGTAATCCTTTTAGTGTGGTCCATAACCTGTACAGTAATCCTTTTTAAGCAATGTATCTTGAGCTTATTTCTTGTTTGCTTTTCATTTTTTACTTTGATCATGTTTTCCCCATGAAACAAGTAGATGTCAGGCAGCAGGTCTTTTTTGGATAAGGAACATTTTTACAAGTGGGAGCATCAGAGATTTCTACTTTCAGCATGTTACTTGGTACTTTAATAAAGCTGAATATAAATTATAATTAGAACTGCAGTGCAAGAAGTGGTTTGAGTTGAGTGCTGCTTGTTTTTCTTATACTTGATTTTGACTGGCATTCCATTAATGTATTTTAAAAAAAGTAATTTATTTTTTCATGCCTCACAACCTTTTTTGTTTCTATCTAGATATTAAGCTGTCATGCAGCCAATGCATTGAAATATTTTTATTCTTCTACACTTCATTTTGTCTTGATTGGACTCTCATAATGACGGTTTGGCACCCAGGGCAGTATATTTAGATTTTGTGGTTTTGAGCATAGCTCCTCCCCTTTCTAGTTGGCCACACCCCTTACCATTGGCCCCACCGTTCAGCTGTCTCTTGCAGCCCCCCTTTGATTTGAAGTCACCAGCCGCCACTGCTCACTAGTACATCACACTACAGCATTACACAGTTATAAGGCATGCCATGGAGCTTACTGGGCTGCTCTTTCCCAAAAGGTGTATTTCAAAGTGAATGACATCTGCAGCCATGCCAAAGTAGGACAATGTATATTGTAGTGAGTGTGAATGGCCTCAAAAAGCATTGATCCCCACACAGACAAAGTTCTATAGTTGCCATGTCTAGGAATAGAACCCCAACCTAACTAGTATATCAGACTACAGCATTACACAGTTATAGCATGTGCCACAGAGATTACAGGGTTATTTGTTCCCCAAATGTGTATTTCAGGGTGAATGACATCAGCAGGTTTGCCATAGTAGGGCAATGGGGAGTGCATTGTGTTTGCATGGGCCATAAACCATTCATCTGGAAGTGGACACACAACACTCAGGCACACACAAGTTTATATTTCACAGGTACATGTATACAACTGCTAGATGAATACTGACTTGTACAGTCATGTTACACAGCTATCACAAGCACCACAGACACTATAGTGCTGAGGGATACCAGAGGCAAATGTCTACAGTGATTGACATTTGCACTTCATGTGGTTTTACCCAGTTGGATGTGTGCTGGGTGGGACAGGCCTCATGATGGGAGGCTCTTTGTCACTGTCTGTCACTCTCTTCCACACATCTATGTATGTGTAATTTTGGCCTATTATAGTGTGTTGTCCTTGGATATATGTGTGTATTCCTATCCAATGTGTGTGCAAAGCATGACTGGTGTGCAGTGAGGAGTGTGTGCACAAACATCTGTGACTGTCAGATATGTATAGTCCACTGTTGTTGCCAGACATGGGCATCATTTCTGTTGTGTGTGAGTATGCCCAGTATGACCTTTCAGTATTTTGTTGTCAGACATGGGCTACGTTTCTCTAAATGTGGGAGCATGCCCAGTCTGACCTGCTGTATTGAATTGTACAGTGGTGGCTGAGGATCTCATGGTTTTATATCAATCGATATCACAGTATGGCCATATCCTGCTGTGGCCATACCTCACAGCTGTACAGATTCACACAGGTTACCCAGAGGCAGGGATCATATTTCAGGACATTACCCCTTCACATTGTGGTTTACGAGCAGGTTTGCAGCCACCCATTCCTGTGTTTGCAGGCATGGATAGTATGTGCACATGGCTGAGTTTCAGATTTCACACACTCCATGCCGTCCATGCTCTTACCCCCCCTATATTATTCTATCCTCTTCCAAGCATTATGCAAACATTATCTGATAAGTTCCCCATAGTTATAACTTCATCCCAGCAGTAATTTGGTGTTGGTCCACAGTTCATGCAGTAGGACATGGTGGGCATGTTACTGTGGTTTGTCCACATGGCCTTGCATATGGCTTATGTGGAGTGTGCTATGTTGTTATTTGGGAGTCCATGACATAACATACATTGGCAGTACGGGTGAAGCACAGGCCTTTGGCAGAGGACTGTAGGGCATTTGGTAGTGATGCAGGCCAGCTGTAGCAGGCCGTTGCATTGTGTCACTTCTACAGTCCCAGACTTCAAGCCACTATATTCCCCTAGAGTGCAAGGTGTTAATGTCAATACTTTCTGTCATTACTGATCCAGTGGTGTGAATGCTGGTAGGATGCTGCTTACAGCTAGGGACACACCTGCATGGGACAACTCTTCTGCATGCTGCATTCTGTGGCTTTTGCCATACAGAGGTGGGGGTCATATTGTATGCATTCCCAACAGCAGGGATAAGACCTGTGAGGTGCCTGTGGGTGATGGTAGGGTGAGCTGGGTGCATGTGGGCTATGGACAATACTTGCATCTGACTCACAGATATACATGGGGCATTCCACTTATGCTGGCTTGTGCAGGGACATCAGCAGTTTCTCAATACTTCATACCTATGACCTTTGTGGTCTGCCAGTGTTTGGTCAGACGACATCGGTATTCCATACTACAAACCCAACTAATGTGCTGCTAACCTGTATGTACAATTCCAAAGGTGTGTCCATTTGACAGTAACATATTATACACTGTCTGCCTGGGGTGCTTCCACCTGTGTACTGTTTGTATGTCTAGGCCCACATTCATGCCATGTCCATCTTTCAGAGAGTGACAGATATTACATCCAAACATTTACCATGGCTTACTGCTGGAATGTGTTTTGTTGGGATGCATTGTGTTTGGCACTACAATTGTGAGAACTTGGCCCTGTCATCGGCAGTACTGACCAATGGCCACCAGGACAAAGCTCACCATGCCTACATGCTGACCACTCTCACACAATGTACAACACACGCAGCACTGCATATTGTACACATGCTACAATCTATCCTACTACTTTCGCCGGCTCAGGTAATCTGTGCTCCACTGTTATTATACCTGCACATACATGTTACTACATTTCTACATAGGATTATTTTTGAGGGGCACACCTGACAACTGTACACATTTGCTATGACTATACTGGTATTTCAGGTACTTCATTTCATTCTGTATTCTGACCTATCATGCAGACTAGAGGCATATAAGTGTACTACAGTTCTTAGGTTTGATTAACCTTCATTTCAGTTTCAGACTTCTTACCCTTCAGAACTAACATCCCACTGCCTGACCTGTTGTAGTCTGTCTGTGTAGTTCCGGAGGGGGGCTGTTCTCCATATCCATCAGTCAGAGGCCTTAGCACAGCCTTTCTTTGTGTTTGTCTACGCCTGTCCTGCTGGCTAAGACTGTTGTTGGGTATGTGAGCCTCCCTGACTGGCATGTTTGTGTCCTATGGACACACATTTGGCCCACCATATTTCCTGCAGGGACTTTTGTCACCTTGTCTAGTACTGGCTACTATGGTTTCACCAGTATTTGTTACAGATTTCATGCTGCCACTATAGGTGTCTACTATCTTCTGGCCACCCGATTCCATTGCATGCTCACATCCATGCCATAGATATAAGTAACAAAACATACTACTCTATTCAGAAATTGATAGGGAAAGTGACTTACCTTGTGGCTGTGCCAGTATTGAGGATGGTGCTGGAGGGCTGACTATGTTGGATGCACATAGTACATTCCCTTTACATGCCTAAGCACAGGTAGTGTTATGTTTGGCATCCTTTTTACTGCATGTGAGAGTCAGAGAGAGGTGTCATTCCCTGAGTTCCTACCGTGTCAGTGTATGTGCTATGAGTTGCCTCTTTGCAAAGGCCTGGGCATACTGGGCATGCCTCCTTCTGCCTACTGGGGCAGGCTCGGGTTGTTCCTATTCCAAGTCACTTTGTGCCTATGCAGGCCTTAGCAATGGTGGGGGGCTGTGTGCCCCTGCCCCATGCTGTTCCTGCTGCTGTTTATGCGGGATCACATTGTGTAGCATGGCACATATGATGACAATTTGGGTACATGTAGCTGGTGAGTATTGCAAGGCTCCACCGGATATGTCCAGGCACCAGAACCGTGACTTGAGCATCCCAAATACACGTTCTATTATGATTCTGATCTGTGCATGTGCCTCATTATGGAGTTCTTGTTCGGGTGTGTGTGCATTTCTGATGGGTGTCATCAGCCACGGCTCCAGTGTGTAACCAGCATCCCCCACTAGGTGGCCATAAGAGATGTCCCCACTGGCAAATCTCTGGTACAGCTGTATCATATGCCAGATGTGGAAGTCGTGATAGCTTCCATGGCAGCCAGCACACACATTCATTATAATGCCCTGGGCATTGCACATGACCTGGCAGTTGATGGAGGGGAAGACCTTGCAGTTGATGTAGACCCTACCCCACTCTCCAGGTGGTGCCTTGATGTGTATGTGCATGCAGTCTATTGCACCTACTACCTCAGGGTATTTTGCTATTTGGTGGAAGAGAAGCATATTGCTGGTCAACGCCTCATGGCTGTTGTGGAAATATACGTGCTCACCAACATGTGCTGATATGGCATCCAGGAACTGGTGGAGTATCCTGGATGCTGATGCCTGTGAAATCCCCATGATATCCCCAGTTGGCCTTTGGAAGGTACCTGTGGCTAGTATTCTTAGGCCTACACATACCTTGGTATCCACTGGGATGGGTTCTCCTCCATTGATTCTGTGTGTGAGGGTGGCCGGCACAGCTCAACAATTTTCTGTAGGAGATCCCTGTCCACCCTATAGCGCTCCACTATCTTCAGCTCATGTAGTCCCTGGTAGATTACCCTGGGTCTGTACACTCTTCTCCTTCTCCTCACTTTGGGTTGGTCATCAGCATTCACATCCTCATCACCCTCAGCCTGTTCCACATGTTGATTTATGAGAGCTAATGCAGCCCCTATCATTTTGTTGCTTTTGTTAGGTACAATTTCCCCACTTGTGTACACCAGTGGTGTAGAGTTTGTGGGAAAAAACAGAGGGAAAAGTGTTTGCATAGTTTATAGTAGTGTGCTGGGCTGGGCTGCTGCCTGTGTAATTGGCTGATTCTGATACATTTTACCTGCCAGCTATGCTAGTTCTCCTTGATTACCATCCTACTGCTGTTTTCCCTTCCCATTGCCTTCCTGTTTAAGCCCCGAGGCGCACCATGCAAACACAGTGCTCAGATGTGCACAAAGTTGCTGTTTCCTGGATTACTTTTTTTTTTTGTTTAAAACTCGGTGAGCGGTGCGCACACCAGCTTAGGCAATGTAAAGTGTGCTTGGCAGATTCAGACACACCCCCTTGCTTAGGTCTGCTAAGCTAAGGGCAAACCCGTGCCACAGGGCTCCAATAAGCTTACAGTATGCCTGACACACCCCTCTATGATGTCAGCTAGCTCTTAGGCTTGCACTATGGTCTTCCTGCACCGGGTCTATATTAGAACATCGAAGTTTCAAAACTTTGAATGTTCTAATATCGACCCCTATTCAGCGAAAGCTGAAAACATCGAACATACAGAACAGTGAATTTTTTCCTAAGGAAAAAATTTGCTGTTCCAAAACACATACACACAACACAAGCACACCAAACAAGCAGCAAACCACACACATACATCTGAAATCTTACACCTAACCCTACTCCAAACTATACACACACCAATAACTATCCACTTACCTTAACCCAAACCCTAACCCTACGGTCCGTCACTATCGCACACTCACCTCACCCATGCCCTAACCCTAACGCACCTACCCCACCCTAACCCTCACATCCACACAATCGCACACTTACTTGACCCACGCCCTAACCCTAACTCACTTAACCGCCCTAACCCTCACGTCCACACAATCGCACACATACCTAACCCGTGCCCTAACCCTAACTCACTTAACCCGCCCTAACCCTCACGTCCACACAATCGCACACATACCTAACCCACAGCCTAACCCTAACTAACCTAACCCGCACTCAATCGCGCACTTACCTGAACCCGACCAGTAACTTTCCACCACAGTGCTGAAAATACCAAAGCAACAGAAACAGACAACCGAATTCTTTCCCTAGGAAAAAAATTGGTTTTCTGTTGCTTTGATATTTTCAGCTTTCGCTGAATAGGGGGTTGATATTAGAACATTCGAAGTTTTGAAATGTTGATGTTCTAATATAGACCCCCTGCACCTACACAGTTAGGTGCAAGCTAGCCAGGAGGGGGAATCTGGGATTCAGTATCATTCCACTCATTTGAATAAGATTGCCTGCTAATACCTTTTTACAAGTCTGACACTGAGCCTTCCCCTTTAGCAACCACTATTCACTGGCCATGTTGTCTTCTACCTGCCACTGAGTATAATGGCAAAATTGTGATTTTGGCTAGAATGCTTTTTTCAAGTTTTTTTTTTTTTTATTTTCGGGCCGATCCCATTTGCCCACTGCTGCCCTATGCTTAAACAGCCAAAATCGGCCAAAAAAAAAAGTTTTTTTTTTATTTTTGCAACTGTTTTCCATGCCAATGGCCATATATTTGGCCATTGGCATGCTTTACATGTTATATACACCCTTTATTTGGAGCTATCATGGCTCCATTTTGTAGTTTGCAGAAATGTACTTGGTTACTAACTGAGTACATTTCTGCAGATTACACTAGTCCTGCACGGCCGGGTGCCAGCTTCCTGGATCACAAATTTACTTCATTTGCATAGTTTTCACCTGCAAATGGGGTTATTTGCATACAGGATCTGTGTCCGTACAGGAATATTGCAGGAGCACTCGTGCATGTCCTGAGAGCTTGTTCCTGGATCTCTCTGTGGCCATATTGCCTCCAGCAGCTCCTGCATTATTCCTGCACACTGTGCAGGGCTTGCTGAATCCTGGGGTTTGTCTTTTGTTTTCCTTGTTGTATGTACCCTCATAATGACAAAATGGGATGATCAAAGTAGCACAATGTGGCCCAGAGCTGTTTAACAATGTAATAAGAGCTACTAAGTGAAATGGTGGTGAATTAAGAACTGCTGTGGTGAAACTCTACACCTCACATAAGGAATAATGTTACACATTGACGGTCACTTGAGCTAAGGAGCTCAGTAGCTTGTGTGTGACATGCTCATGATGATGTCTGTTCACGTGTGCATTAATGGACTTCTACAAGAACAGCTGAGATCCATAATAAGGGCTTCACAGGACAGTCTCTACCAATGTATTGTTATACATGGGAAGGAAATGGGTGCATAGGACAGTCAAAAAGAGGAAAGAGCAGGCAAAGGTACATGCAGAAGGGCAAGGTGAATTCAAGAATGGGGTTGGAGTGGGAAAGCAGGGGTATTTTGTATGGGATAGATGCCTATTTTCTATTTTCCAAGAAAGTGAGAGGAGGTAGTAAGGGGAAGGTGTGGTCAGGAAAGAAGGTACAAGAATGGTAGCTGGAGCAGGCAAATACAAAACAGTGTTAAAAATAAACAGGGGAGATGTTAACACAAATGGTTGTTGGGGGAGACACAAACATCATAATGGGAGATAGCCTGGGATGAGAGTTGATCGCAACCAGCTAGAGGTCAGTCACCAACATGACTGCTGTCACTGTACCATCTACATTGGCAGTGCATACCTAAGAACATTTTCTTCTTTCTGGTACTTTTATACATAATAGTGTTATGCAGTATTGTTAACATTTTTCCTTTTAGTGTTTTTCTAAAAGGCCTGATGAAAAGGGTAAGGCAGTAACTTCTACCAAGTTGTATACCATGACCATGTTCCTATACTCCTCAACCAGTGACAGACCACTGGTAGCCAGCATGGAAAGAGCTGACTTGCCTGGAGGCAGTTGGAGACCCAGCAGGTAATAGCAGGATGGATTGATGGTAGCTGAGTTCATAGCTACCACACAACAGCCACAACTGTGACTGACACTGCATAGATTATCAACACAAATGTAAAAAAATAAAACAGCAAATAAATATAAAAGAAGGATAGCAATGAAGAGAAAAACACTAAAAGGAAAAATGTTAACAATACTGCATAACACTATTATGTATAAAAGTACCAGAAAGAAGAAAATGTTCTTAGGTATGCACTGCCAATGTAGATGGTACACCTGTCAAACCAAAAGGTACTACTGCAGCAAATGTGCCACATGGAGAATGATCACATGGCCTAAGCTGTCCTCCCTGTATGCACACAAAAAGAAAAGTGTATGTTGTGCAACAAGTGACAGAAGGAGCTGTGGAAGATAGACCATGACACAATCAGTCCACTGTTGTATGACAAAGGGACATGCAAGATGAAGGTGGATATTGCATAATGTACAGAGAGCCTCAGGGCAATATGTGGACTAGACCACTAAGACACGGCCACAGATGCCACAACAGTGGCCTAAACATGGATGACATGTAATAGCAGGCAGTTATACAGCATATTAAATTCCCTGGTAAGCCAGGTAGAACTTTCTCTAGCAGGTGGCTTGGAAGTGACAAGACATGAAATGCACCATGCAGACAGATCAGCACAGGACTATAGCAATGGACCCACAGTTTGATACAGAGTTTGTCTAAAGGCATATTGGAGAGACAACCAGGGACAAGCCAGTGATCAGTACCCTGACAGCACTGGCACTACACAGAGGTAGGATGAGTGCCAGTGCATGGCAACCTAAATATACAGTGCATGTATGTCAAAAGATATCTCATGGTAGGAGAAATTTCCTCTTGTAGCAACACCATAGATATACTCAATTCTGCAGGTATCTAAAATATATGCATCTCTAATATTGCTAGTATATACATACTCCTGCATCAGAAAAGTCTTTCCATATGCCTCAAAAATGTCAGCATGTCGTCCTTAATGTCTCCAGTAGCTGAAAAATGTAGCATAAAAGGAAACTGATATTTAATCCAATGTCATACATTTGATTGTGTAGGTAAGACAACTTTGGAGCACTTTCCCTAACGCCCTCTTTCCATTGGCAAATAAGATCAAGGTGGTGTCTCTTCAAGTTGCTGTAATAATGTCTGCACTTCACAACAGGGTACCATCAGCTGCACAAGTCAGTGCCAGGCAGTTTTACAGGGGGGCCATCATAAGATGTCTCCAGCAGGGGCTCTCAATGGTGTCTGGGTGTGAAATAAAAAATGATTTTCTAGTCTTTCACTCATCATCTGACACTCCTACCACAAACAGCACCCTAAGGAGCCATAACCACTTCACAAGTTACAATATTGATGAAAATGGTATTGCATTTGCATTGATGCCCATTGCAGGGATTATGCAATGTGCATCGACAGGTAGCAAGACAATGTGACAGTCTGCAATGCCACTGCATAGTGGCACATAAATAAGTGTCCTGCTAAGGTGGTGTTTAGGGTGTGAATGAACTGATGGACTGTTTGCGTTTAGCTCATACAAGTGACATCTCACACCCTAATTGCTGTATGATGCCTCTGGATAGCTTAACACATCTATGTTCACAAGGAGTGAGTGACCTACCCAGGCATGTTTATTGTGCCTTGCAGTCCTTCATGCATGCACACAATCAGGTATATGAGTATCACTGCACAGCCTTAGTCTGGTCCACATTGCATAAACTGTGTGATTCAGAGACATTTACCTCTGATTGGCTTATTAACATAACTGCCATTCCACAAGCCTATAAAACGTGCAATAAATGCATCCATTGTCACTGTAATGATCACCATGTTAAAGAAACTCACTGCTGCTCTGGCAAGTGTCCAGGGAACAAAGACATGTGAAGCAATGTGCATGTGACAGCAGTGCTGTTTTTATGTTGTTGTAGTTGTTGTGGGGGGGGCATATCTGACTGCTGAGAAGGTGTGGGGTCACAGCATGATTTGTTATTTGGCTTTTTAGTTTATTACCACATTGTTTTATTGATGAAAGCATGACGCATCTTTGATGGAGGCAGAAGACACAAGCCATATGCAACAGAGAAGTTCACTTTCTAAATGAGTCTGTCTGTTGTCATGGTCCTTTAAAGCCAATTGTATGCACTGTGGAGTACTGTATATGCAACATGCTGTTGTGGGGCGGATGGCTTGTCTTAATATTAATGTGTACCACTTTATCTGGATGGTCACTCCATGGGCTGAGTAGTATATGCACACAGAGATGGCTTGTAGTAGGCCTTATCATCTTGTTGTATTGTATACCTGCATTGGTTAGTGACAAGGCTGTTACCATGCTTGTTGACTGACTGATACATTTTTTGGGGGGGGATCAAATGACAGATAGGTGAACAGGTACCCACTCTGAAGACCACGCCCATTGGTGACAGACAGGATACAGGTACAAGCACCAGTAGACATTAACATTTATGGTGGAGTTAAAATGTGTGGTGATGCAGGGGTATGCAGTACAAATTATATGTAAAGAGAAAGTGGCATCCAGACTCACTGACACCGCAGGCTTAACCTGTGCATATGGGACAGTGTCATATCATAGAGGCACACTTGCAACCAGCTACAAGCAGCTCCCTTACAGTTGTATAGAATTGGCTGTACCTTACTGGATTAAAGCTAGGTCTTGCCAAACAAAAACAAGCTACCCTGGTTGATCCCTAGTATCAACAGGCTATACAGCAAGAGAAAGAAACTAATGTCCAAGAACAAGAGGAAACTGGCTCAGCAGAGGAAGAAATACCTCTCTAGCTTAAACAAACAAATTAGAGATCTTGTAAAGTCCTCCAAAGCTAATTATGAAGCAAAAATAGTGTCCCTAGCTAAGGGTAACCACAAGGCATTTTAACTACATCAGAAATCTTAAAGGGAATATTCAGATATGCACTGAACCAGTTGTGGATATCACCACCCATACTCATCTGGAGGTAATAGCCAACCTGCTAGCTGACAGATTTGGAGCAAACTTCACCCTCCTGTCCCCTCCAGTCATCCCCCAAAGTATATCTGCCACCATTCCTTAGCCTATTATCTAAAAAGGGCAGGTCATCTTGGAGCTGTTCAAGGCCATAAACACAGCATCAATGAGACCAGACAACATCCTAGGTTGCCTTTTAAACAACTTAAAACACCATCTACCAGATGCTCTTGGATACCTGTTTAACCACAGCTTGAGAACCGGTTATGTTCTGGCAGAATGGAGGACAGCAGCAGTAATCCCTCTGCACAAAGTATGCTGCACAAAGACCATGGAAAAATCATTATGGACTTTATTAAGAAGGACATAGGTAATCTCCAAACTTTGTACCCAACCCAGTTCAGATTCATTAAAGATAGATCACACCTGTTAAATGAGGTTGAATTCTTCAAGAAAGTCACCAAGGCCCTGGACGTGGGAAAGACAGTGCATACTGCCTATCTTGACCTAGGCAAGGCATTTTACACAATCCCCCATTCAGGTATTATAGAGAAACTCTGTTAATTGGGAATTAATCCCTATATTACCAGATGGGTGGCCAAATGGCACACCAACACAACACAACACATACTGTCAAAGTGGCTGACTTCACCTCTAGCAAAAGGCCAGTCACCGGTGGAGTACCACAGGGTTTTGTGATGGGCCCTTACTGTTTGGAATTTAATTCTCAAAAGTCCAGGCAAACTTGGATGCAAATTGGGAGCAATCAATGAATCCTCCAATGATGTTAATATACTGTAGACAGGGTTAACAAAGACAAATGATTGGTGCAAAGATTTTAAATGCATTATTATTCCCTTTGGGATAGCTGACATCCTTGCTAATTACATTATAGACAGCATGCCTCTAAGTGTAGACCCAGTGGTACATGATCTGGGTACTTAGGTTGGTAACAATCTGAAGTTTGACCACCGTGTATCCACAGTAGTAAGGAAATCCTTCTATGTGGCACATCTTATAAGTTTCATCTGCTATGGGAGTCTGTTCAAGGCACATGGACTTATTTTCACACTGTACAGTTGTACAGCTGTTGCAGCACTAGAATTTGGGATTGTCACTAAGTAGCACCAATAAACTAGGGTGTTTCTGTCTGCTTTCAAAAGTTATTCAGTGTGTGGGTTATCCACTATGGATGTTGGTAGGCCTGGTGTCAGTGAATCATCTGAGTCTGATAATGATGGCAGCCTCAGCATGGCACAATTTGTGGTCACAGTGCCAATGTCTAGCATGGGTACCATGTCAAGCATATTGCACTCTCTTTCAACTGACATAGCTCCATTGTCTGTGCAACTCACCCTTCAGTCCCCTGTTACCAGTGTAGTACAGGAACTGGCCAACACATCAGTCCAGGGCCAGCTATGTCCCCCATACCCAGGCAACAATAAGTGCAGGTGGCTCCAATACCTATTGCAACAGCAGTAGGGGGCAGAAAACCAGTGACTAACAATGCTTTGGCTTCTGATGATTATCTCCATGGCCATTATACAATAGATGTGTAGGGGAGTCATACTGATACAGGTCCATGCCACTGTAAATACTGCAAAGCTGATCGTTGTGCTGCATGTGCTATGTGATGACATTAGACAGGACTTTGCCTATTTAGGTAGCATTTTTAAAAGATACCAGTGAGTCTGTTTCCTCCAGGAGCCCATGTGTTGCCATGTACCTGGAATAAAGCTGTTCACATGGTGATCTCTGTACTGCCTCCAGTGGGGAAACCCCCTGTTGGATAGTGAGGGTATGGGTTAGGTCCTATAGCCTCATATGCTCTACCAGAGTTGAGGACCCTGCAATTTACTGTAGATGCTTACATATATAGGAGGGTATATGTGCTTAACAACCCCATGGCATGGCCCATCATTCCCACTCACAAAGTACACCAGCATCTCTGGCAGCTATAAATTGTGCCAGTGACATTCAGTGGAAGGGACACCCCTGTTGACAGGGATGTGCTCAGTTGATGCACATACCTAGGAACACCTCAGATCAGCCATAAACAAACACATACAGTGCAGCAGCATCTGGAAGAGCTCTGTTCACTCACATACAATCTGACTGGTCCTTACCCACCACTGAACACATGCCGCACACTGGAGATATGACTCACTTCCTGCACAGTCTTCCAGCTTGCCTCATTTCCCATTTCATAGCACGCATGCACACCCACAACATTAGCCCTCCGTCCAGTGCCTCTTGCCAATCACTGTCAATGTGGCTCTCACCACCTGTCTATATGATGACAATTGTGCCCTGCCTTCAGTATTTTGTTAACACTGTAGCTTGTGTGTGATGCACAACATGGTCATACCAGGAATGTGATAGCAAACCCTGGTTGTTGTACTGCATACATTATTATTATCCTTTGCTATGTCTAATCTGGCACATAGTTGTGAACCAGATGCTGTGTCTTAGCCAGTACCGTGGCATATAGTGCCTGCCTCCACCTTAGATGGTCATCTGCCTCAGCCAGGTCCTCTCCAACCTCCACACCAAGGCCCTCCTTCACTGCTGGCTCTGGTAAATCCCCTCCTGGAATGCTAGTAGCCAGCTCTATCTGTTTGTATAACATTGTACACAAAGCAGATATTTTGCTGCATGTTTCTGAAGCATACTGCAGAGCACCACTAGAGGCATCTAAGGAACAGAAGTAGGCCTTTGTCTCTCCAAAAACACATTTAGCATTGATGCAGGTCTGTGACAGAGATGCATGCATCCTCTGCGATGGTGTGTGAGTTTCACATGAGTGGTATTAGCCATGACTCCAGGCTATATCTAGAATTTCCAGTAAGGTGTCCCTGAGGGAATTAACCCACAAAAATCAATGATTTAAGTCACACAAGTACCAGATGTGAGAATTATGGAGTGGCACATTGATACATTGCATATTTCCCTGTGCATGGCAGACCACTTGAAAGTTGATGGCATGGAATCCTGTACAATTGACATATCATTGTCCCTGCGGTCAGTGGCACCAAGTAGTTCAGGGAAACAGGCTATGTCATATTTTTCTACCAATGGTTACTAAGCTCACAGATGTAGAATATTGTCTGCTCTAAGTGATTTTCTATTTTCACCTTTGAGTAAGACTGTCTTTTACTTAATGTGCTCTTCCATTAACCACTTTGCTTTGCCCTATCCCATACTCTCCCTGGCTAAACCTAAAAATGGTTCACCCTACCCTGCTCAATGAAAAATAAAAAAAATAAAATACATAAACGCCCACATGGTGTTTCTCTCCTCCGTGATACATGGAAACCACATATACTCCTCCCTATGCTGTAGCATGGTATTGAGAAACTGACGTATATGTGAGACCGATACCTGGGACATATCCATTGTGTCCCTGTTGGTTGTAGAAAGGTCCCTTTTGCAAGTACTGCCAGTACTACACATACTGTAGTGTGCACAGGAATGGATATTCTATGCATATCACAGTCCTGCATATGAGGGTGGCATATGTATATTAGTGTCTCTGTCTACATGACTATGATTCACTATATTTGTGTCACGGAGGAGATAGAGTTGTAGGTGTGGTTGGATCATACAGCAGGGCAGACGATGATAACACACCTTTGCACCTACTAGTTGAGATGACGGCCTCAAACATTTACATTTCAGTTGCTAACCTTAACATTTTAGTGTGGTCCCAGCCTCTCTGCTCACCACATTTTTATGGAATACAGCTACACTGGTGGCAGTAGGTCAACACAATATGTTTGTATGTTTCAGAACTGCTCCTCCATGTTGTTTATCCTCATTTCCATTTGCCATTGGCCTTATTATTATAATGTTGCTGATTTATTTATATATGTTATTTATTTATTTATTTATTTATTTATTATTTGATAACTGGGTAAGTGGGCTGGTCTACTGACCATCTCATCATATGGTCATTTGTATATCATGCTGCCATGGTACTTCATGGCCTCACACAACCTTGCTAATTATGTCTCTGAATCACTCTCATTGTGTGCAGTGTTGTGTTATGTATTAAATAGTCTTCTTTCAATAGCTAGGAAAAGTTTTAATATAGTATTCATAGTCACTGTACTTATGCATGGCTGGAATTTGTTTTGGCTGTAGCTAAGAGCAGCTTCAGTGCAATTCACAGAGGCTGGCTGTGCCTTAGATAGGTTATAAATAACTTATGGAAATCAGATAATAATGAAATTTAAATTAGAAATGCCTTAAAACTTGGGCAACACACTTCTATAAATGAAGACTTTTACTGCTTATTTGTGATTCATTGTTGCTCCTTATGGGCATCTGTGGCATGTGCACGTACCTCATAAAAGCAAAGTCATGCCTTTATCTACTTTGTAATCTGTGAAGATGCCTGCTTTAATTGCCAGTCTGTCTATTTCTCTTTGTGAGCTGCTTTTCTTGGCCATGGCAAAACCACAGACACCCAGTGGCACTAGGCAGGCAACAAGGCACACATGGATTTTGCATGGGCTTTAGTGACCTTGTATGGTCCCCAGATGAGAACTAGGGGAATGTGTGGTCTTCCTATACATGTGGACACCACGGTATGTATAGCCCTTTCTATATTTGCCACAGAGACCTTCCAGAGACAAACTGGGGAAATTTTGTGTATTTCTCAGGTTTCTGCCTTAAAAATACTTCATCAGTCCTTCAACATACTCTTGGCAAGTGTGGATTAGTATTTTTATTTGGCAAACTCACCTTACAATTGAGCTACAACCATGAATGCCTTCTATAGGATGGCACATTTTCCAGAGGTCCTTGATTCACTAGATTACAACCGTGTTGCATTAGGGCCCCATCTGGTCCATTGGGGGTAGAGGGACCAGTACTATAACAGGAACTACACCCATTCCATCAACTACCAGCCAGTGTGTGATACATGAAGGTGCATATCCAACATGGCAGCCTGGCATCCTGCCATTGCCCATGATTTTTACATCTGGCATACAATCTCAATCTATCTCCTCTTCCTGCATGGTACAATACCACATGGTCACACTGGTGATAAGTGCAAACTTTTTATTCAGTCATATTCATTTCTGTAGGTGAAATTCAGTAAATATTTGCCTCACACTAAACCTACCTTCGTTTGTTATGTCCCCCCATTTTTTTCTTTAGCAGGTGATGCAGGCTACCAATTTGAACCTTGGCTTATGCCACCAGTCTGTAAGCCTAGGGGAGCTGCTGAGAAAAGCACCAACACCACCCAGTCACAGACATGAATTGTCACTGAGTGGACATTTGTCCTGCTGAAAACATGTTTCTGTTGCCTGTATGACTCTGTGCCCTTCAGTATGACCCTGCTATTGCATGCAGATATTTACTGCATGCTTCTTTCTGCACAACATGATTATGTATCAGTCTGGTACTCAACCACCCCATAATGGCAGTACAGCTCCCACTACTGTTCATTTAACCAGCGATGACAGTGATGGTGAACAGCCGATGGCAGTATCAAGGGACCACATGTTGCAGACTAGTGCATGGTACTAAAATAAAAAAGCAAAGAGGTCACATCTCATCCACTACTGCGGGTATAACATTAATGTAATGGTACTGTTGCTTTAATATTACATATATTAAACTTGATGCATCCAATATTAGCTGTTGGCTATGCTGTGTGGTACATGTCCTACAGTCACTGTACATCAGACTGTTTCATTATTATTTAATGTTTTTTATGTTGAATTAATTGATTGCTGTATGCATTTTGTTTGTCACAGTTTCACTCTGATGTCCAGCTGTCAACTGTTATGTGTACATTTACTGGTAAAGGCATAAAGAGAAGTGTAATGACTCATTCAACTGTGATCTTCATGTAGTGTTATTCATAAGTACAGTATGATTATAGCAGACATGGATCAGGACTGTTCTTCATCTGTCTCTGTTTCAGGCTGCATTGCAAGTAGTAACATAAATGAATGTGTTTTTCTGCACATGGATGGCCAATTGTCATGTATAGTATTAGCCATTGATGTAGGGTAATTGCTCAGGTGATAATGCTCATCAGATAAGATAGCTCTTTCAGTGACACCATTCCTGTATGTCATCTGAGCTGTGAAATAGCCAGTTGTGCAGTGCTGAGGGTGAAGTGGCAACAGTGCTAGTTTAACTAGTAGGGTATATGACAGTAGCAAATGCATGACCCTAGCTATATATTCTCAACTGCAATGCTCACATAATAGTATCTGAAGTAACACTTTGCAGAACCAAAAGATAAGCCACCCTATTTTTTCACATTCTGAATAGTGGCATCACAGTTTTACATGTTATAGGTAGTTGTGTATCATACCTCTCAAATCGCCAGATTTTTAACTCATATTTTTGGTCTGTTTGTCATAAAGTTTTGGTTTTCTGGTAAATCATTGAGAACGAAGTCAGAAAATCATGAAAGGCATTTGAGTTTCAGACTTCATACTTGTCGCTCATCTAGTCAGGACACAATAAATGAGACTCCGTGAGTTCTGTTCAAGCAGCTTTATTATGTACAAACACATCAGGATTGAGGCTTAATACTTCACCTTAGGTAAACTTATAAACAAACTAGCTATTGCATTCATACATGTTCACTCTGGCTGCTCTCTGAAAATGGCACTGAGTATAGCAAGTGCTTGCTATTTATATATGCACGTTCAGTCCTTGATATGCTTCTTAAAGACATAGCACACACACTCTGTTCTACATCCTCTCTCTTTAAGAAAGAAGTCATGCAATTATAAAGAACTAAATACATATATGTATGTTTTTATCATTATTGTAAATACTGTAAATATTTCTATAGACTCAGGGGTGAGTCACTATTTTCTCTCCTTCAACATTAGTATGATTGCATGGTTAAGATTATAGAACTAGGAATCCTCACTGTTTTGTCTATATTCTGTTGTATTTCCTTCTATACTATTGCTAAGCTAATTAGCTCTTTTGTATATGCCTATAATATTTTTATCCTACTGTGCTGTTTTTAAGTACCTTTTTTATGTTTGGCACTAGTATATAGTGGAGCTTTTCTCCTTGGGCCTCTGCTGAAAATGGACATATATCCAGCAACACTAGCCCGGTCAACAAATGTAAAATAAAATAAAATAAATAAAAAAAAAATACATTTAAGTCCAAAAAACGCACAGTCTTCCCCAGTTCAATGAAGGCAGTCCTCCTACCCTGTGGGTACCACCAATAAATTAGAGATGTCAGCATTTACTAATTGATTCTGAAGAGGTCTCTGGTGAGGAGACGAAAGCGCTAAATCCTGCGTGATTTTTTCTGGAATAAAGTTTTCGAACAACCTTTGTTTTGATTTGGACTGGAATTATTGGTGGTACCCACAGGGTAGGAGGACTGCCTTCATTGAACCGGGGAAGACTGTGCATTTTTTGGTATTCGTTTTTGCCTTTGTATTTTGGTTCTTGGTTTGTTCAGCGGTCCTGGGTTCGAGGAGACTCCGTTTGTTGGGTGTATTTATCCATTGGATCTACCATCGTTCCTATATTCATTCATTGGAGTCTCTATCTATAGGATACAACTACTGGTTGGCGTGTTTTAGTACCATTAGACAACTGGGAGGTGTTGGCTATTTTGGTACATTGTACATCATACGTTTTACTTCTTTATTGTGTTTTGGAAATTATTATTTACTTTGATCGTTTTTCAAGATGAACAATAGTTCCCTTTTAAGTGAACTAATCAAAGTTATTCAGAGCTATTCGCAAAATAGCAACACGCCCGCTGTATTGGGAAATGATATTCCTTGTGCTCAGAGTAGCCCGAGGAACACAGCTGAAGGGGTGATGACGTCAGATGCCAAAGACGATATTAATATGGCGACGAGAAGGACATCACCACCGAGGGAATGTTCACTTCTGTCCCCAAATATCTCCAACAGACTGGGACCTAATGGACATGTACACTGCAGGGTGAATAGTTTTTCTAAATCTCACAATATGGATTTTCAAACTTGGCTAAACAAATCATTCAATAACCACACGAAAGCGATGGAAAATGAACGAAAAAATAATACGACCTACAACGAGAAATGTAAGTCTCTTAAATACTTGCTAACTAGATACAAAAGTTTAGCAGTTGAAAATTGGTACTTCAATAAGTGCCTTCATGATAACATTGTCCCTAAAGGACTTAGAATAAATAAATTTCCTAGTATCATCAATTATGAAGTGGACAATGAACTGTTTAAGAATATAAGAAAAATTTTCAATGATTGTGGGTTGGCCATTATAAGAACGCTAATGAAATATAATGAGCATAAAATGGAGCTGGGTAAGACAGAAATTGATAAATTGTATAAAGAAATTACGGATGATTTGTTGTTCTCTGTTGAAGAATATAAGATTGTGTATTTTAGAACTATACACAATGTTGACAACACAACATCACGTAGTTACAATAGGAAAATATCCAAGTTAGAGAGGGATTTAAATGAATATCGTTCTGGCACAGCATATATGCTTGAAAATAAGAAACTGTATCAACAAAGAGCACCTTATCATAGATCCAATTTATTCACCCCACACAGCCCAGGCCCTTATAGTAGAGAAGAACGGGCAGGTTTTAGGGGGCAGACTAAGAACTATCACTCTGGGAGAGAATTTGGGGAAAATATTGGGGAATACCATAATCCTATTTACAATAGAGATGAGAATATCCCTTTAGAAGAGGTGGGAACCAGGAGATCTGAAAGGATAAACAATCGAGCCCCCCAACAACAGTCATATGCTCAGGTAGCGGGGGAGTATCATTACAGCTCCAACAACAGGAGAATGTACAAGTAGAAGAAGCCAACATTGACACTTTTTCTGGTAGTTTTTCTACTGAGAATACACACATAGATAGGGAAGCCACCTCTATTATACACTCTTTAGATAATTTTAATATTTTTAATTACACAGATATTGAAGTTAACGAGACATATTTTCAACTATTTACCAAAGGATTTACCTTTGTACCACACAAGATACCGAGTATTGATAGCATTTTATTAGATATAAAAATGTTTACAAGGAAACTGAATTTTGCGGTTATTTTTAAAGATGAAGGATCTAATTTTGGACAAGGAATTTTAAAGAGACGGAGTATATATATCCCCCCACTGCAACATGATATTATGAATTTTGAAAATGTCCTTTCGAAACAAATTAGAAGAAATTATTCTCAGAATATAGGTAGTTATGAGAGGAATTTAATCTATGACGAGATCAAGCTTATTGATGAGCTTAGATACAATGATAAAATACGGGTGATGAAACCGGACAAGGGTGGGGGTATGGTCCTTATGGATCAATGGGACTACACAAAAAAGATGCTTGATATACTCAACAACAGTGCTCCTCCAATGCAAACCTCCATTTTGATAGTGACCATCCTATTCAGTTGAAAAAGAATGTTGTTAAGGGGCAAATGATCCGTGTTGCCAGGATGACAACAGAAAGGGAAGATTTCCTTAAGGAATTAGATATTTTGCAGAATATGTTTCACCAAAGAAAATACCCCTACGAACTAACACAGACTATAAAAGAGTTTGTGATAGATAGATGGGGCATCATATACTCTCCCCTACTTAGAACTGACTATAATGAAGAAGCGACCTTGATAAATGAAAATATAGAAAACATAGGGGACAAAGACATTGAAAAACAGAAGACATTACCTTATTTGACCCTTACTTATTACAAAGGCATGGGATGGCTTAGAAAATGTATAAATGATACATGGGATATGTTTAGAACCATGCCTACTAGAGTCACGGTTTTCCAGAATATGTTGACCTATAGTTACAGGAGGAATGAAAATTTGAAAAACATTCTGGAAAAGAATAAAGAAGCAAAAACAGAAAAAAACAGTTTTTAATAATGCTTGTAACAAAAGAGGCACCTTTAGGTGTGGTAGATGTCCCCAATGTCCTTATATTGCAGGGGAAAGGGAAGTAAAAGTCCCCAGTTCAAGAACAACATTAAGGGCAAAGAAATATAGTAGCTGTTATACTAAGGGAGTTGTATATTTAGCCTACTGTAAATCCTGTTGGAGTTTTTATGTAGGTAAAACAGGAAAACATTTAAGGAGACGGATCTATGAACATATTAGGGACATTAGTCGTAAAAATGAAAATAATGCTCTATATAGACATTCACTCACATGCTTCGAAGCTAATTTTAAATTTTGGGTTTTGGAGATAGTAGAACCTTTTGAAAGAGGGGGGGATTGGGAGACAAAACTTGGGTATAGAGAAATGATTTAGCAGTTGAAATTAGATGCATGCAGTGGGAAGGGCCTAAATGATCACATATCTATTACACCAGCTCTAAAACTATTGTCCCAAGATCCTAAAAGAAGCACAAAAAATGTTATTACTAATAATTAACTACAAAATTTACAGTTAATACAACGGGTTTATTATATGAAATAATACGATATAAAATAATGATATAAAATAATATACAGATGTATAAGATACATACTTTTGATGAATTTTATATTTATATATATTTTTTTATATTTCCATATTTCTATATGTATATATTTACTTTCCAGAATTAGGATTTATATTATATTAAATTTTTTAGTTTTTATACAATATACAATTTTATATATATATATATATATATATATATATATATATATATATATATATACTTTTTACATAATTTAGAGGTATATATTTTATATATTACATATTTTTTGGTGGGTTGCCACTTATAGTGCTGTATTAGATGTACACAGGTCTTACACAAATTTTATTATTGAGTACATACATTTTATTGTGTTATTAGGTTATACATATATATATATATATATATATATATATATATATATATATATATATATATATATATATATGTCCTATTTATATCAATGCAATTGTGTATATGATATATACAAAACATTCCTTACATAGGGAATGCATAATGTTTTTCCTTTATTTTTGTAACATACTTTTATAACATATTTGAACATACTTGAATACATTTGAATACATCAAAAGATTTTTACTTTAGGATAGTTTTTTGACACAAGGAATTGATTGAACTGATTCCACTGTTTTTAATTACGCTTAATTTGCACTGGTATAAATTAGTGATGTCAGCATTTACTAATTGATTCTGAAGAGGTCTCCGGTGAGGAGACAAAAGCGCTAAATCCTGTGTGATTGTTTCTGGAATAAAGTTTTCGAACAACCTTTGTTTTGATTTGGACTGGAATTATTGGTGGTACCCACAGGGTAGGAGGACTGCCTTCATTGAACTGGGGAAGACTGTGCGTTTTTTGGTATTCGTTTTTGCCTTTACATTTAAGTCCAGGTCACTGTGTATTTCACAATAGGTCTGGAAATGCGACCAAATCATGTGACATAGAAATTAGAATCAGATTTAGCAACTGGGACTGTCTCTGAGGAATGTTCGACTTTCGGGACAACAGGAACATCATCAGGAATGGAAGTAGAAGTTAAAACATGTTCTGCAACAGAAACATTGTCTGGGTTGCTTTGAGATCTAGAGTCTGTATCACAGGAACAATGCTGCTATATCAGTTCTGATACAAGAAGAAGATGTCTGCGATTTCTCCTATAGTCCACACCCTGAGATTCTACAAAGTAGGATCTCGGCTCAGTACATATACCTGTAACTTGACCAATCCGGTCAAAACTTTTCGCCATTTGTATCCTCACTTTCTCTCCTTCTTTCAATGGATGAAGAAATCTGCTCGATTTATCATAGCTGGACTTCTGAAAGGAACGTTTTCTGAATAGATGAGCTCTAATTGTCTTGTTCTTAGCTTTAAGCCTCAACAAACTGGAACTGATAAGCAGTGTTGTTCCTGTTTGCCTAGACATAAGTCTCTGAGCAGACGAGTCAAGTATATCATCACGGGGTATGTTTCTGAGACTAAGTAAATTCAAATAGACATCGGTATTGTCACGCTTTGACCTCTAAAGTAATTGCTTTGCACTCTGCACTGCACGTTCAGCTAGCCCATTTGACTGTGTATATTTAGGACTGATAGTAACATGTACAAAGTCCCATTCTCTTGCACATTTCTGAAAAAAACTGACTAGTAAATTGAGTACTATTGTCAGAAATAACTTTGTGTGGACTACTATGGACTGAGAAGTGACATTTCAACTTAGTAATAACAGCAGTGGATGTTAGGTTAGGTAGTAAATCAATCTCAAACCAGAGTAAGAGTCTACCAATACCAAGTAAAGCTGATTGTTCCACTTGAATACATCAGTGACTACTGTTGACCAAGGCAGCTCAGGAACTTGACTTTGCTGAAGTAGCTCTTTTTGCAAATGTGGTTTAGTGCTATTATACACTGAACAAGATGAAAGTACTTTATCAATGTCTTTTGCTAGAGAAGGCCAAAATACTAGTCCTCTCACCCTTCTTTTGGTAGATTCAGAACCTGTGTGACCACAATGCCAAATCTGGATATATTCATGCTGTAAGGAAGCAGGAATAGCAATTTTAGGACCTTTAAGAATAATGCCATCTTCCATCAACATCTCATCCCTGTAAGGAAAATAAGTTTGCACTTCAGGTGGTACACTAGATTGCTTTGACGGCTATCCAACATTAATGTAGTGGTTGAGCTTCTGCAAAACTAAATCAGTCTTTGTATGATCTCTTAGCTCATCGTCTCATGGTAGAAACATTACACACTTCCATGACATCAAAGTCAGAATTCTTTTCATGAAGCTGTTCCGTTGTATTTCTGGGTGTCATTCAAAGGGGATCCAGTACCCAACAGCCTGGGATGACATGAGTGACAAGCCACAATGCTTTGTCAGAGATGGCCTGCATCTGTCTCCCTTGGGCTTCAGGCTCCTGGCAAAGGCTTTTGCCTCCCCCATAGTGCCTTTTTAGTAAATGCCATGACATCAAAACTACCAACATGAAAATTTCATCAAAACATAAATTAAAGGTTATGCTGCTAAATGCTAGGAGTCTAAACATGAAACGGCAGTCATTGCAAGCATTCTTAACCCTGGAAGAAGCTGACATTTGTGCAGTCACAGAAACCTGGTTCAAAGCTGCGGACAGCACCCCAGCCATACCAGGTTACTCATCCTATCATTCATTCAGACCCCAAACCACGGGCAGCAAAACAAAAGGTGATGGAGTTGCAATATATATAAAAGACATACACACCTCTAGGTTGGTCAAACAGTATGATGCCCAGGAAATACTCCAGGTGCAGTTAACAATTGACAAGACCCCTATTCGAATCATAATTAGCTACAAGCCTCCATCTCTGACTCAAGATGCCCACTCCACCTATCTGGACCTCTTCAAATCTATCAAGATTCAACCCTTTACCCTGATCCTGGGTGACTTTAACTATCTAACCATAGATTGGAAGAAATACTCATGCCAAAACACAAATGCCCAGAAATGCCTTGATTTCGTCAATGCAAATGTCTTGGACCAGTTGCTTGATACCCCCACAAGAGGTGAAAATATCTTGGACTTGGTATTAACCAGCATGAGTAACCACTGCAGCATCCCTACAGTGTCATCATCCCTGGTAATATCCGAGCACAAAGAAGTCACTTTCGAAGTCACCATCTCCCCCAAACCCCCCCCCCCCCCAGCTAGGGTCAAACAAAAAAACTTCTCCAAAGCTGATTACAACCTCCTGAGTGAATGTATAAACAGCTTCACAGCCCCCTCCCCCTCCACAGAAACTGGCACATATGTCCAAACTTACACCAAAGTACTATATGAGCATTTACAGTGTATAGCTGCATGGAATCAGGAATACCAGACAGGACGAAATCCTCCTCCTCAAGGAAGAGTAAACCTGTCTGGTGGACATCTACAAAAAAATAAATTTTATAATATAAGGAAAAAATTGCTGTCCAGCACCAAGAAGGAGCAAGTGTCCAATTGGAAGCAATCTCTCCTTTGCCTGAACAAGCAAATAAGAGCACTAGTGAAATCCTCCAAAGCAAACTTCGAGTCCAAATTGGTCACATCTACTAAAGACAATCATAAGGCTTTCTTCACATATTTTCACAATCTCAAGGGAAGCACCCAGATCTGCTCAGAACTGATGGTCAAGGACACCACATACACAAACCCTGTAGATATAGCCAACCTGCTGGCAGACAGGTTCAGTGAAAACTTCACTCCTCTGCCCCCCCCCATCAGTAAAACAGGACATCCTCAGTACCTGCTCCCCTCCCCTTATCTCTAGGGAGCAAGTCATCACTACCCTCTGAAAGGCAAAAATACCTCCTCCATGGGACCCGACAACACCCCAGGCTGCATCCTACATGAACTCAGGAAGGAACTTGCAGCATCATTAGGCACCCTATTCAACCAAAGCCTGAGTACCAGCTTCATCCCAGCCGAGTGGAGGACAGCTACTGTCATCCCTTTGCACAAAGGTGGAGCATCCACCAATCGAGGAAATTATAGACCCATCAGCCTAACTAGCCTGATCTGCAAGGCCATGGAGTGGATTATCATGGAACTCATTAACAAGGACATTGGCAACCTCCAGACACTTGATTCTACATGGTTAAGTTTTGTCAAGGGGAGGTAATTGCTGTTAAATTTGGTTGATTTCTTTGAAACAGTCACCAAGGCCATAGACGAGGGAAGATGGTGCACACCATCTACCTTGACCTGGCCAAGGCCTTCGATACTATTCCCCACTCAGTAATAATAGATAAACTCTCTCAACTAGGCATCAATAAATGTGTTACTAGATGTGTAGCAAACTGGCTCACTGATAGAACCCACCTAGTCAAAATAGGGGAAGCCATCTCAAGTTGTAGACCCATAACAAGTGGAGTACCACAGGGATCGGTCTTGGAGTCTCTGCTGTTTGGGATATACTTCTCAGAGGTGCAGGCCAAATCTAGTGGGTTATGGCTGACCAGGTTTGCAGATGACTGCAAGCTGGGTGCTGTCATCAATTCCCCTAGTGATGTGGACATCCTCCAAGTGGGTCTCACCCAAACAAATGACTGGTGCCAGACACATGGCCTCAAACTAAATGCCAAAAATGCATCATCATCCCTTTTGGGGAGAATGATGTCCCCACAAATTATCATATTGATAATAAGGCACTAAGCACGCAATCAGTCTTGAGGGACTTGGGAACCCAGGCTGATAGCAAACTGACTTTTGACCACCATATGCCTCTGTTGTAGGGAAAGCTTTCTACATGGCCCACCTCATTAGTAAGGGTATCTCATCCAGGGACAAGGTGGTCCCTGTATTCTTTCCTTATAAGACCGATTATTGAATACAATGCCCCTTTCGGCATGTACCTCACAAAGCACATGCAGCAGCTGGAGAGACCACAGAGATTCCTCACCCAGAGAATCCAGTGCCTCAAACATCTACCCTACACAGATAGGCTAAAAGCCCTGTCCCTGTACTCAGTCTCCTACAGACTCCAGAAAGGTGACCTCTGTCTGGTATACAAAGCAATCTCAGACCCTACCCTGATGGGACTGCTGCATATCCGCAAGTCAAGATCCACTCAAGTAATCCATACGTGAGACCTCAACCTGGTCTGTGACATCAATAGGACTTGTTGGCAGGACAGATTTGTGTCCTAGAGACTCCCCCTTTTGTGGAATAGAGTCCTTCTCCACATAAAGCAGAGTATCTCATTAAACCTTTTTAAGTGCAACCTGGATAACTGAATGGGGAAGAGAAAATACACCCCTGGGATTCCACCTATGTCCCTGCTGGACATTGGCATAGGGTGCTGAATTGTTGGAACATGTGCTAAATTCTTGGTTAGGCTTGTAAGGGCCTCAGGGCCAATAGCCTAGTAACTTCCTATGATCCTATGATCTGGATAAGGTATCAGCCAGATAAACAAGTTTGCCTTTTGTATAGACCATTTTGAAGTTGTAATTTTCAATTTGAGCATCAATGTTTGTAATCTTGCTGGAGTGGAATGCATAGATTTCTTTAAAATTTTAACTAGAGGTTGGTGATCAGTTTCCATCTGAATAGCTCGACCATAGATATAATCATGAAACTTGGAACATGCAAACACTATTGTCAAAAGTTCTTTCTCAATTTGAGCATATTGCATTTCAGTTTGCATAAGAGTTCTCAATGGCTACTGGTCTGCCTTCTTGAAGAATGACTGCACCAAGACCAAATTTTGAAGCATCACAGGAAAGGGTTACTGACTTATTAACATCACAGTATCTCAATGTAGGTGGGGTGGCAATTTTCCGCTTAAGGTCATCAAATGCTCTCTGGTGCTGTTCTAACCAAGACCATGTAACATTTTTGCACGTAAGCTCTCTCAAAGGTGCTGTCAACTCACTGAAGTTTGATATAAACTTGCCTAAATAGTTGACCATACCAAGAAAACATTGCAGAGCTTAAGAATTATCTGGTGCTGACATTTCAGTAATGGCTGCTTGCTTAGACAAGTCTGGTTGCAAGTCATTGCTAGTAAATAAATGACCTACATATGTAACTTCTGGTAGTCTGAATTTGCACTTCAAAGGATTGAGTTTTAAGTTCATTTCACGTGCTCTGTCTAGAACTCTGTTAAGGTTTCTGTCATGCTCTGCTTCACCATTGCCTCCAGCCAATAAATCATCTACTATTATGGCACAGGGATAACCTGAAAAAATGTACTCCACTGTACGCTGAAAGACTTCACTTGCAGAATTTATTCCAAATGACATCCTGCCAAACAGGGTATTGAAAGTAGCCAGTAATGAGGATTTGTGATCAAGCATCATTTGCCAAAATGAACTCTTTGCACCCAAGACAGAAAAATACAGTGGCATTTGGTATTAAGGCTGTTACTTCTTCAACTGTACGCATTGGATGATGTGGTCTCTTTACTGCTTTATTCAAATCTCTTGGGTCAATACATATACTGATTTCATCTGAGCCTTTTGTGTGAGCTGCTACCATGGACGACACCCATTCAGTTGATTCTGTAACTGGACAAATTACACCTTGCTGCACCATTTTATCCAACTGAGCTTTAACTCTATCTTGCATAGCTATCAGAACTTTTCTTGCTAGTCTGACCAATGGACTGACCTCTGGGTCTAACTTCATAGAATATACAACTGGATGTTTGCCCAACTTGTTGTCGAAAACATCAGCATACTCTAAGAAAATAGCTTCAGTGAAATTAGAACTAGGATATGTGCTTATCTGATGGACTTCTTAGGTAAATAAAAGCAAATTCATTCTCAAACTGTCTTTGAGACCCAATAATGACTGCACAGGTCTTCTGACTACATAGAATAACAAGCTGTAACAGTTCATTGCCAAATAACATGAAAGTACTACTGTCTTTAGTTTGAATTTCTTCACCTCCGTAAGCAACAAGTTTCGCACAACTGGCCACATTGAGTTGTTCATTAGCTCTCACTTTAGCAAAAGTATCTACTGACATAACATTACACTTTGAAATGGTGTCTACTTTGAGCTCAGTGGATTTACCATTGCTCCGGACAGTACAAAAAAATTTCATTTTATGTTAACAAATTCACTGCATCAACCTTTCCACCAACTACTGATGCATCATCTACGTAGAAAGTGGACTGCTGAATTTCTACTTGATCAGTTTGCTTTCTTTAGTGACCGCTCTTTATAACTGTGTGAGGTTTACTTGATTTGCAAAACTTTTGAAAATGATTCCATTTTTTACACTTGTGGCATTGCTGACCAAATGCTAAGAATTTCTCTCTTTCAGACTCATGATTGGCACCACAGTTGCAGCAGTTAACAATAAGATTGGACTTGGACTTTGCTGTCTCACGCCTGTATTGTGCTGAACCTGATGACAAGGATGAGGGTGAGCATGCACCTTTCTTAGAACTTGTTGGAATACTATGGGGTTTCCCTGGCGAACCAGCAGGGGATATGGTTGCCATGTGCTTAGGCCTGCTTCTGTTTTCCACGTGTTGCATGCTATCTACATTTGTTCTAGAACCTGTTGAAACCATACTCATCACTTGCAAGCATACTTGTGTGCCTTTCTGTAACTTCATGAATTTGACAAATCTCTATAGCTTTGTTCAACGTTAAATCACTATCACAAAGCAAAATCTTTCTCACTGCAGCACTATTAATATCACAGACAAGCCTGTCCTTTATCAACTCATCTTTTAAGTCACCAAACTGACACATCTTGGTCTTGTTTCTCAAGTCAGTTATATAAGCTGCAAATATTTCCCCTGCTTTCTGATCTCTTGCATAAAACAAATGCCTCTCTAATGTAATATTTGTCTGGGAGTTACACATTTCTCTGAACTTGTGCTTCAAACACTCTGGGTCTTCCCTTGATTCAGCTTGTACAACAATATGATGGTTTTTGCTTTTTCCTTCATATATTGCTGGCGCATACACAAATGAGCACTCTCTTTCTATGGCCTCTGACCCAGCTAGATTTAGTAAAATGGATGTCCTAGTCTGTGCATCTTTGTCTGAATAAGCTGCTTGTATAAAAATATCTTACTCTTGCTCATATATTCTCCAATTCTCTGCAATATTCTGATCAAATACAAGTGGTGAGGGCTTTCGAAAACCATCTGCTATATTAACACATACCAGTGAAGCCAGAAATTTATGTCAGTACTTGTAACTATGCCCAATAGCTCAGTAAGCCTCTGAATAACTGAACTTTGTGAAATAAGTCTCTCAATCACTGTAGTACTGTAAAAGTCATTTATCACCATTTTAAGAAACATCTCAAATAACTGCACTGTGTGAATGAACTGGGCAGGAGAAGGTCGGAATAAGAAACATTTCAAAGTAATTGCACTTTGAGAATAAACAATACACAGCACACTGAAACTTCCCCAAAATGGCAGTACTTCACTAAGTAACTCTTTACAGTGCAAGACACACTCTGTAATGGTGGCACTTTGCGAATAGACACACCCAGCACAAGAAACTTTTCGAAATGGCTGTACTTTGACTGTACTTCACGAAATAGTTGCACTTTGCACACTAACAGACACTTCGGAATAAATGCACAGTAATAACACAAAAGAAGGTACACAGAACTCATCAGCCTTCCTCAATGCATAGCAGAAGCTCACAAATGAGGTCTCAGGTCTGCCTCACTAACAGATCTAGAAGTATCCCTGCATCCAGCAGATTATGACATTACAATAACTCAGCATTAAGCTGTCATGCCACTATTTGCTCTTGATTACTAGGGTGATCACCTAAACACACCATAAGCACTTTTACACACTTTGAGATACTTCTCATAACTTTAGTTGTGCCCTGAATACAATACAAAGTCGTAGTTATGCCAAACACAGCACTTTGCCCAAAAACATGCAGCCACCTTGCTTTATTTATGCTTAGTGTGCCCTTTTTGCCATTATTATATTCGGTTTGCTCATTTAATCTCTTTTAATGCCTATTGTACTTTTCTTGTGCTCATTTCACTCTAAACATGCCCGTTTTACTTTAAATATACTCATTTTGCAATTCCAAGGTAATTTCTGACCTTTTATGAGCTTTTCTGACAATCATTTTATCAAATAAATTAATCTTAAACATTTCTCGTCATCAATAAACCTTTCATGCCTTTTGCTTGTTAAATAATGTGGTTTGTGCCCTTGTAATGCCATGTTCCATCATTTTATAAAATCAACTGTTCATGCAATTTTTCATTACCTTTGGTGCTTTTCTGACCCCTTTTCATGCTTGTTTCTCTTAGTTTACCTTCATCGTTATCCCTGTACCACATGGCTCTCAATATCAATTTCTGGAATCCCTCTTCTGACTCCATGTTACTTGTCTAGTCAGAACACGATAGACAAGACTCCATGGATTTTGTTCAAGCAGCTTTATTATGTACACACATATCAGGATTGAGGCTTAATACTTTAACTTAGGTAAACTTATAAACAAACTAGCTATTACATTCATACATGTTCACTCTCTGGCTGCTCTCTCAAAATGGCACTGAGTATAGCAAGTGCTCGCTATTTATACATGCACGTTCAGTCCTTGATATGCTTCTTAAAAACACAGCACACACCCTGTTCTACAATACTCATCAGAACATTTATGCTAATGCATGACCTGTTATTCTATCAACTTCCTAAGTTTGTAAGAACAATATTTAAAAATTGTCCATATTTTTGGGCCTTTGCCTCCGCCCCCATTATTTATGGCATTGTCCAGATTTTTGCTCAAAAAGTTGAGAGGTATGGTGTGTATTTATATCCCTGCCTGAGTCTTATCAATGCGGTTGGCAATACAATTATATGACTATATCTAAGGTGTCATACACAATGTCCTCTAATGAAACTTTACGTGATCACCCTAGTAATCAAGAGCAAATACTGGCATGAAAGCTTAACACTGAGTTATTGTGATGTCATGATCTGCTGGATGTAGGGGTACTTCTAGACACTGATCTGATTGTGAGGCAGACCTGAGATCTAATTTGTGAGCTTCTGCTATGTATTAAGGAAGGTTGATGAGTTCTGTTTACCTTCTTTGGTGTTATGTCATCTGTAGTTGTTGTAGCACTACCTTGAGGATAGGGGTGGGGTCTACTTGACCCTTATGTGTGTGAACACTCCACAGTCCACATCCAGATGTGTTTCTTATTTGAGACTGGTTCATAGGTTCATAGGTTGGTACTAGGCTATCAGCCCTAGGGCCTATACAAGCCTAGCCATAACAATTCCCTGGCTATTTCTTCCCACACTATTTACTTCCCTGGACCCCTGTCTAGCAGGGCGACTGATGTGATCCCCGGGGTGAATTTCCTTTCTCCCATCCAATCGTCAAGGTTCCTTTTGAAGAAGACCAAAGAGGCACTCTGCATGACATGTATGGGCAATCTATTCCAGAGTCTGGGGAGTCTCTGGGTCAGGAACCTATCCCTCCAGCATGTTTTGTTTATTGTGATGATGAGGTTTAGATCCCTGAAGCGTGTGGCTCTGAGGGATTGGGATTTCTTTAAGTGTAGCATGTCCAACAGCTCTGGGTTTGACATGGCCTTGTATGTTAAGCAAAGATCGCCTCTGAGTAGACGATATGCGACAGAGTATAGCTGGAGTTTTTTAAGGCATTCAGCGTACGGCATCTGCTTTAGGCCTGTGATTCTTTTAGTGAGGTATTTCTGTGGCCTTTCCAGTTGTTGCAGATGTCTTGAGAGGTACATACCAAACGGGGCATTGTATTCTATAATGGGTCTAATGAAGGATGAGTACAGTGGGACAATGACCTCCTTTTTTCTGGATGAAAAGCCCTTAGTGATGAGGTGTGTCACATAGAAGGATTTCCTGACTGTTGTGCCGATGTGGTAATCGAAGGTGAGACCACTGTCCACCTGTGTCCCTAAGTCTCTTATCAAACTTTCAGTGTTTAGTGTACTGCCACCTATATGGTAATTCATGGATACATGTTTTTTCCCAAAGGGGATAACTATACATTTCTTGGCATTGAGCTTAAGCCCATGGCTCTGGCACCAAGCATCTGTTTCTGTAAGGCCCTTTTGTAGAGTATCCACATCATTTGGGGATTCAATGATGGCTCCCAGTTTGCAGTCATCTGCAAACTTTGTTATCCAGAGTCCCTTAGTGTTGGCCTGTACTTCAGAGAAGTAGATGCCAAACAAGAGTGGTCCCAGGACTGAACCCTGAGGTACTCCACTTGTCACTTGTCTGGAGCTGGATTTGGAGTCGGCTAATTTTACAGTGTGGGTTCTATCAGTAAGCCAGTTAGCAACCCATTGGGTGACGTAGGGATTAATGCCCAGCTTAGTAACTTTATCTATGATTCCAGAGTGGGGGATGGTGTCAAAGGCCTTGGCAAGGTCTAGATAGGCTGTGTGGACCACGTTACCCTTGTCCATGGCTCTGGAGACTGATTCGAAGAAGTCAATCAAGTTCAGGAGACAAGATCGGCCCTTCACGAACCCAAACTGGGTGGGGTTCAGTGTTTGAAGGTTGCCAATGTCTTTGTTTATAAGTTCCATGATAATACGCTCCATGGCCTTGCAGATAAGGCTTGTCAGACTGATGGGATGGTAGTTTCCGGGATCCAAGGTGGATCCCCCCTTGTGGAGTGGGATAACTGTAGCTGTGCGCCACTCAGTGGGCACAAAACCTGAGGTGAGGCTATGATTAAACATGACACTTAGGTGAGGTGCCAGTTCATATTGTAGTTCATGTAGTACACAGCCCGGGATGTCATCTGGTCCCATGGATGCTGTATTCTTAGCTTTGGAGAGTGCGTTGTTTACTTATGTGGCTGTTATTACCGGAATTTGGCAATCTTCCAGTATTGAGATGGGCCATTTAGGGGGTGAGAGGGGGGTGAAGTTGGCACTGAATCGATCTGCCAGGATATTGGCAATATCCTTGGGATCAGTATATCTAATGCCATTCTGTTTTAGCTCAGAGCAGATCTGAGCATTGCCCTTTAGATTCTTGACATAGTTATAGAATGCCTTGTTGTTGTCTTTGGAATCTTTGGCATCTGGCATGTCTTTACTTCTGTGCACATGGAGTCAGACACGGAGCCTGAGTGTGCCACCATACTGCACTTGAGGATCATCATGGCACTGACACTGGCCTCCACCATTCCCATTTGCTGATGAAATTCCTCATGCAGACCCTGCAGTACTCTAACCATCTCTACCTGACTCTCTGTGGCAGTGGCTTGTGCCCAAATAATGTCACAGCACTTGGCTGCTGAGCAGCCAAGGCCTTTCATGTCTCTGGCTCTAGCTGTGACAAGTGCCTTCACTTGACACTCTTTGCACAGGTGTCACAGTGGGTACTGCTAATTCAGAAATAGCATTTTCCTGAATGTGATTTTGTGGCATACAATACACTATACACTGCTTAAAAGCTACATGGTGCCCCCACCTTTTCAAATTGCAATATTATGTAATTGAGTTGGTTGTGTGAGCTGGTGTCACTATGTACATGCTGTGGGTTGGGGGTCCTACCAGTACGCTTTGCTACTGTGTGCCACTGTTCTCAACTGTGTCATAAATATGAGAATTATGACACGTTGAGTTCAGTCTGTTGTGCTGGCACAGTGGAAGTGATTGGTTCTGGTAAAGGAATAAGGGTTGACATGTTTGGTCCTTTACAACCAAAAGCCATTTGCTTATAAACAGATTATGTATATACTTACCATGCAAATGTTGTGAACTTTCTTGTATGCCTGACATAGATGGACCATCTAGTGAAGAAAGACATGATGGGTTATATTTCCACAGCTATCATTGGTAGCACATGCCAGCATGAGGTATTGCCATCAGCTATGCGCTAACTGTCTTGTTTGCTGTGGCTGCTGCAGTGGCCTGAATGTACCAGTGTCCACAGCTTCTATGATGATTCCTGTAGCATGGTCTCTGCATCATACTCATCACCCCTTATGGAGAAAAAAGTGTTCTTCATCTGGTGTTAATGATTAGAGTGTGGAAGGAACCCACCCATGTTGCTGCAGGCAATTGTATACTGCCTAGCATTTGTCCCAGCATGTGACTGTAGATCATTTGCTCCTTTTCTATACTGTGCCAGTCTCTGGTTCCTTCCTGGGCAACATTGATGCCAGCTGCTACTTGATTCCATGCCTTAGCTCACTCTACCTGTCTTGATCCACCTTTCCCAAACATTTCCTGTATGTCCTGAGACCATCTGTTAGGATGTGATTCTCTTTAGATGTGAAGGTGTTTCTTCAGTGTCTTGATCCATGACGATGTAGCATGATGAAAATATTAATGTATAGCCACAATTAAATCAGATTCATAACAGGATACCTACACTAAGACAGTTTAGTAGTGTACTGAGTGCTTCTTCAGTAACTGTTTTTAGCCAGTATATATATATATATATATATATATATATATATATATATATATATATATATATATATATATATATATATACACACACACACACGCACACACACACACACACACACACACACACACACACACACACACACACACACACACACACACACACACACACACACACACACACACACACACACACACACACACACACACACAGTTTTGCCCATAACCTTGCTAATTTATTTAATTCTACTGTTCTACTTCTCTGTAACCCTTATAAAGGCGAGAGAGTAACAAAATACTTGTACACAGTTATCAAAAATGGCGTCTTACACCTTGTCACGCCACTGATTCTTAATGTTATTGTTGTTGTTTGTCTTTCGGCTTTTTCCCGGTAAGGGGTTGCCACAGCAGAACTCCGGTCCGCTAATGATTGGCAGTAGATTTTTACGAAACGCCAAGGTGCCAGCTCGACGCCCAACCTTCAATGAAGGCACGCCCATTTACGCACGCATGTCTTTCGAATGCTACCCAACCGTGGGGAGGACACACAGACTCCATACAGAAGGCATATTGTACAAAAACATTTGCCACACCTTTCTGGTACAAATATGTTGCTGATAAACTGCTTTTAGTGAATTGTTCTAATTCTTACTGATTTCCTAATAATTTCCAAGTATTAACTTTTTTTACTAATTCCTTAATTTGTTTGTGCTTTTCCGAACTGTCACTGATAAATGCATCTCAGCTTAGGTTAATATAGTAGACTTAAGCTTATTGGCATAATTTCCGGTTGATTTACAAAGTTCTTATGTATGTCAAGATCAGCTGAGCTAAGCTCTATGAATCATACCATTGTACAACTTTACATCAGGTTAATTTGGTGTAAATGACATTGGCTTGTCATGTGTACACTGCTCTGAAAGGGACTGAGCAGGAAGCCACATGTTAGTGCATGGCAGCTCTCAAGCACAATAAAGCATGCCTTGAAAATGGACAACAAAATTTAAAAGTGCAATAATGAACTGCTTTACCATCCAGGGATGACTGCATCAAAAAACACAGGTTACGTTAGCATTCTTAAGTCCATGCTCTTATTAATGTTTTAACCAGTGAAATAAATACTGATAGCCTTTTGAATACATTCATATGCTGTAAAAGCTGGCAGTAAAACAGATTTGCAGATATTATACTGCTAAATGCAATAAATTCTCAATTAACTGGCACCCATGGGGATTGGTAGATGCCGGATAACTGTAGATTCTGGTTGCTTGAGAGTTACTATTAAAAATAGGCCTGACTAATACTGGGCCCTATACTATTTGTTTGGTTTGAATTGTTCTTAGGTTGGGGAGAGAGAGAATGTATTTCTATCTTCCTTTTTAAAACTCTATAACTCTAAAAACATAAGGTGTGTTTCTGTGTGGGGAAACAGAAAGTGCAACACATGAAAATTGTACTGTATTCCTCCGATTTTTTTTTTCTGGTTGCTTGAGAGTTCTGGCTGGTTGAGTTCCAGTTAACTGAGAGTTTACTGTGTTTTCAATTTACATATATAAATCAGCAATACAACGTGAAAAGAAAAAATCTGGGTAAGTCCATGAGACTTGCCCAGTCCAGCTAGTAAACACATCTTGACATTCAGAGAAGTTTCCTAGCTACTACCCCTATATGGCTTCATGGGTTGGGCATGCTGATGTTACACTATAGAGGGTGACAGGAATCCCCTATTCTGGGTAGCACTGTTAGCACAGGTATGATGACCTTCAGAGGCAGAGAGGGGATCATCTTACCTAGTTAGTAGTTCAGGTGCAGGAGAGAAAGACAAAGTTCTGTTGTAAGTATTTTTCTGTTTTTAGAGCAGTTTTACAAATCTGTGGCAATTTAAAAAAGGTAATTGTAAGTGTGCAGTTATAACTAGGTAAATGCAATGCAGATATATGTGTGTATGACTGAATGCACTAATATTCATACTTATATGTGTAGATAACTAGTGTGAGTTTGTAGTAAATGTGTAACTTTTTTAATATATGCAGTCAGTGAATGAATGCTGAATTCATTTTCAGTGTTTAGTGGTAGGAAGAAGTAAGGCCTTACAGTTTTATTGATGTAAAGACTGAGGGCCAGATTCAATAAAGCCTACACTAATTGTACACTGTTTAGAGTAACAGACAAGGCAGACAGAATGCACACCTTCTTCCTCATAATTGTAGTTTTCCTACTGATATTCTTGCAGCTTTGAATATTGACAGGGATTCATAAAGGTTACTACAAAGTGTACACTAAATGTACACAGTGTAATCTTTGAGTGATTAGAAAGCACAAAAAATGTAATAAGAATTTTATCGAATACATATCGTGTACACTTACTGCAGTCTTTACTGAATCTGGACCTGTATGTCTTCGTAAAGCATGTTACTTCTTTACAGAATAGTTGTTGCATATACAAAATGTCTGATCAGAGCTAGCTACCACACTTTAGGCACAGTGGGGGTGACTGACAAAGCAGCAAGGGTATGACATGCATACAATTTGTTGCATGCTGTACTGTTCAGTTTATTTATCAATAACTAAGGATTGTATGCCTTACAGGCAGTTGAAAATGTATTAACTAAGAAAAACACACGTAAGGTCTTCACATCATATAGCTTATATTGGTCAATCTTATGTTCTTGTTGAAATTAGAATACTTTAAGAAAGTGCAGCTAGCAATTCAGCAATAGCAAATCCTCCCCTGCCCCAGACACTCTGGTGCCCCATCTGTGTAGCAAATCACAGGAACAGAGTACGTGTGCGTGTGTGTGTGTGTGTGTGTGTGTGTGTGTGTGTGTGTGTGTGTGTGTGTGTGTGTGTGTGTGTGTGTGTAATGCCCCATTTAGGAGCACTATCAAGTTAAGTGACTTTACTCAGTCAAACCCTGAACCTTAATTATTGATAGGTGAGTGACTTAAACTTCAGTGCCAACTACCAGATCTCCTTTAATTTTATTTATTTATTTATTTATTTATTTATTTATTGTAAATAACTGAGGATTATAGTCTGTCAATGTCAGCCATAGAATTTCGTAGTTGTATTGTTCATAGTCAGTGTTAGTGATGCAACAGGTGATAATGTACATTTTTTTTATTTGTAGTATAATTATGTGGTGGTGGTGCTGCGGTAGCGTTGTTGCCTCACGGTAAGACGTCCTGTTCGATTCTCAGCTAAAGCGTCTTCTGTGTGGAGACATGCGTGAATGGGCATACATTCGTTGAAGGTTGTACATCAGGGCTGGCAACTCGGTACGTAAAAATCTGCTGCCAATCATTAGCAGACCAGAGTTCCGCTGTGGCGACCCCTAACCGGGAAAAGCCGAAAGATACAACATCAAGTTAAGTGACTTTACTCAGTCAAACCCTGAACCTTAATTATTGATAGGTGAGTGACTTAAACTTCAGTACCAACTACCAGATCTCCTTTAATTTTATTTATTTATTTATTTATTGTAAATAACTGAGGATTATAGTCTGTCAATGTCAGCCATAGAAGTTCATAGTTGTGTTGTTCATAGTTAGTGTCAGTGATGCAACAGGTGGTGCAGAAGGTTTGCTATCAAAAGATAGAATTAACCTTCAGCGAACATGGGAATGTCGAATGGCAGTTGGACAATTTCTGTGTTGCCGAACGTTAATTGAGTGAGATACTTTGTATCAGCGAATACCACTATGCATTTGGTGACAGGAGCTTGATGTTATGAGTACAGATTATGGTACAGTGCAGACTGGCAAATTCATCCCTTTACTCCCTGTAATGTGATCTCAGAGTTGGACTATATAGTTAGAAGGGGGTGTGAGCCCCTAAGGGGGGTGCATGGGGGCTTGCCCCACCTGCTAAATAGTGAATTCTGGGTAGGAGCTAGACATACCTTAGCTCCTATGTGGACATCCATTCGATTTTGCGATGTAAATGTTGGATCTGCTGAATTCGTTCATCAGATTTGACATTTACACCTCATTAATATGCATGGATTCAGCATTGTGGTTTGACGTAAAAAATGGATTTTGTTTTTAATGTCGAGATTTTGATAGTAAACCATTGCAAAAGGCTGTGGGTCTTCCTCCCACACCCAGTAGATCAAGTGCTAACACTACAGTGCTGCATAAGGGGAGTGCTGCAGTCTTGAGTGTGTCCTCCTTTGGATGAGATTTCTAGTAACTATGAGCCTGTTGTCCATTTGCCAGCCATTTCCTATTGCATATCACCAGCACATCATTTTTTTTAAATGTAACATATTCAATTTATTCTTCAAGGGTGGCAAACGCTGCATTTTTAGATGAAGCACTGAAATGCAATGTTGTTTGCCAGCAGCAACCTCTGCATTAATAATAGTTAATAATAGTTATCTTTAATGTGGAATTATTCAGCTGATTTCTTCAACTTCTGCTGAGATTGTGTATATACTGACTGATATTTGTGGTTTATAATGACAGCAGTTTGAGTGGCCTCTTATGGTTGAAATGTTCTGAATGGAGCAGTTTTTATTATTATTGATTCATAAGTGGCAGAGAACTGATGTGGAATTTGCAAAGCCAATGACTGCAAAACTTCTAATGTGTCCCTTGTTGGATGCCAAAAAGTTCCCATAACAAGGATGGTTATTTCTACTTCAGCATTCATGTCCACTAGGATAGGCAGTCCATGTATAACCCTTGATTTCATATGTGTAAGGTGCATGTCTACTAAAACCTGTATGGTGCCTCTGTCCAAAAGGAAGCAGTCAGTAGTGTTCTGGGCATGAAGGTGATGGTATGGAATCTGCAGGTGGACACTTCTTTAACACTAAGGATGATGATATTCAGTATAATGGACACAGGCTCCAAAACTGTCCACTACTACATGTTATTCTTATAATGCTGACACTGGTTCTAGCATCATAATGTAATTTAAGAGCCTGTACACCAGAAAAAAATGGCATTCCGAATAGCAAAAAACCCTGGCTAAACTTAACAGGGAACTCCAGACCTTGATCCAATCCCTGGTAAAATCAAATCAATTAAAGCCAGCTATGAAGTACAAATTGCCACCTAGGTGAAAGACAACCAAAAAGCTATCTTTAATTATGTTAGAAACCTTAGAAACAATGTCCAGTACTGAGAAGAATTAATAATAAATTATATTACATACTTGGACACCAAGGACATAGCCAATCTACTAGCAAATGCACTTAGCTGTAACTTTAGCCCCCTTTCATCTCCTACATTCCCAGAACTCATACTACATGTACACCTCCCAATCTTCCATGAACAAGTCCTCAGGGCTAAGAACACTGCTTCTGTGGACCAGACATCATACCGGGCTGCTTACTGACCAGCCTGAAATAGGACCTGTCAGACACCCCTACACAGCCTATTCAGTGTCAGTTTCAAACAGCCTTTGTGTCAGAGGAATGGAGAACAATTGTCATTCCCTTGCACAAAAGTGGAACGTACATAGACCCAGGAAATTTTAGGCCCACAAGTCAAGCCAGCTTCATCTCTAAGCCTATGGAAAGGATCATTATGGAATTAATAAATAAGGCTGTAGTTAGCAAATAAACAAACTCCAGCCCAAGCCAGTCTGCTTTTGACAAAGACCAATCCTGCCTACTTAACCTGACTGATTTCTTCGAGAGGGTTACTGAAGCAATGGATGATGGCAAATCAGTGCATACTACATACTCATTCATTCATTTATTCATTTATATTTGTTTATCAGTGTAGTATACTGAACAATGTTATCCAATTTCAGGCTCAGTCCCGGTGAAATACAAAACATTTCACAAACAAAAACTACAGAAATGAAAACAGTAACAGAATAGTTCAGACTAATTGCATAGAAAAAACTGTGTATATACATTCCTTTTTTTCTTAAAATATTTTATTACTTTTCTGAAATGATATTAACATTATGAAACATTGTTTAAGATGAAATGACAATACAGTTATTTACATTATATACAAAATAAATGAGATCAAATTATTAATAATTAACACAAGATATACATAAATTAATAAAATAAATTTAAAATGAAAATGTTTCAATGAGGGCTAATACTTTCAACCAGGGCTTATTAATGTATATACACAGTAAACGAGAGCAGAATTTACCCTAACAAACTGTGTTCATTCATTCCAGTGAACAAGCATAGTGGAATGCACAATCAAGAAGATTGTAAGGCAAAATATCTATATCTATATATCTAATATATATATATATATATATATATATATGGACACCGACAACCACATCACCGACACATTTCGACAGTCCATAAATACGAAACCCACACATAAACATAAGAAATAAAAAATGATAACACAAACACACAAACACACAAACCCCACACACTGCACACAACACAAACAAAACAAAACACATCCCACATCCACAACACACACACACACAACAAACACACACAACAAACACACCCACCACAACAAACCTTACACCTAACCCTCCGTCAACTAAGGTCCACCCATACCTCCTCACCTACCCTACCGGCTCCTAACCCTAACACCCTAACCTACCCTAACTCACTTAGCCCCCCTATAAACTCACCCAACCCCACCTAACCCCTATCCCTAAACTAACCCTAACTCACCCCCCCCACCCCAACCCACCTCCCTAACCCTCCCCACCCCCCCCCCACCCCTAACTCCCCAATCTCACTCACCCCCTGCCTCCACACTACCCACCCCCACACTCCACCCACCTTGCCCCCCCTCTCACACTCCGTGTCGTCATCACCTCCGTCGTGTCCATTGTCTGCATTGTACGTCATCGGCGGTTCGCGCGTGGGGTCTGCGTGGTCATATATATATATATATATATATATATATATATATATACATTGGTTTCTAAAGTGGGTCAATCTTCAGTGAATCTTGAGAGAGGAGAAGAGACTCGGAAAGCAGTTAGTTTAGGTGATATATCCTGTGCTGAAGCAGGAGAATTTGGCTTGGATGAAGAAGTGCTTTTTGAGTTGCATTGTGAATTCGGAATTGTTGATTTCCTTGATGCCAGTGAGGAGAGCTTGCCAAAGAATAGGTGTCTAAGAGGACAGAGCACGTGCAGTGTTCTGGAGTTAGGTTCTAGAGGTAATGAGAGTTGATATGGCTTGTGAGTAGTATCTCAGGTTGTGTGAGGAGTTTTATTCATGAAATTTAGATGCACCTCACAGAGAGGTGAGTTTGTAATGAATCTGCAAATGCTGTTAGACATAGTTTTTCTTGGAGACAGAAGCAAAAATAGGGGGCACATATTCAATTTGAGAAAGGAGAACTCCTCTGTCAATGGTTGGTCTGGGCTCTAACTGGTTGGGATAGAAAAGGGGGACATATTTTTGTCCCAGAAGAGGAAGGAGTTTATTTTGGCTCTCACTTTGTCTATATGGAAATGGAGGTTTAGTGGCTGATCAACCACAGTCCTGGGTCGAGAAAGTTGGAGATTGTCTCTATAGAATGGTTAGGTTGGTCAAAGATAACTAAAGAGACTTTTGCTTGATATGTTTTCTATGGAGTTCCAAATAGCATAGTTTTGATCTTGGTGGGATTGAGAAGTAATTTATGGTTTATGCGCCACTGGTGGAGTTCGTGTAAGTCTGACTGGAATTGACATTGAATGTTGGTGTGAGAGTGATCTGATTGGTAAATTACCATGAAAGATAAGTGGAAGATGGGGGAGGTGGCAAGATACACCTTTGGTAATAAATGCAGATTCTTATTGAGAGGATCCTATTTTAACTATGAAGTTTCTATCAGTGAAGAAGTTTTTAAACCAGGGAATGGCATCTGGACTGATGTCAATTTCAATTAGTTTGTTTTGGAGAAGAATAGTGGTCAATGATGTCAAATGCCTCTGTCAGTTCTATAAGCATTGCAACTGTAAGGAGGTCACAATCAGAGTTTAGGTACATGTCATCCATTAGGGACCAAAGTGCTGTCATAGTGCTTCATCCAGGCCAGAATCCATGCTGTTTGGAGGAGAACAGGTGGTAGTGCTGGATATAGAGAGAGAGTTGGGTGTAGACTCTTTTCAAGAAGTTTGCCCAGAATTGGGAGGATAGATACTGGAGAGAAGTGAGATGTATCTTTTGTGTTGGTTTGATTTGGGAAGGGATTTAATTAGAGCAGTTATCCAAATATGTGGCATGATGTTTGTGTGAGAAGTAGATTATATAGGTGGGTGAGAGGAAGACATAGATGCTCTCTGCAGTGATATATGAACCAGAGGTTTATGCTATCAGATCCAGGAAGGGTGGCAGTGGAAATATTTTCAAGTAAAATAGAGACTTCTTCGGGATGAATACATTTGAAATGGAAGAGTGTGATGAGTGGTGTCAGAATGGGAGATGCATGATCTGTGGGAGGTGTGGAGTTTGTTGATGAGAGATTGCTAAATTCTCTAAGGAAATATTCTGGAGAAAGTCTTGCTGTATGACACTGAAATGGTGTTTGTAGGCTGGATATCATAAGGAGGTTTTCTTCCTGTAAGTAGGTTAACCTCTTTCCAGAAATGCTTGGGGAAGTGTAAGAGGTCAATCTGTTTGGTTAGAGATTTCTTTTGTGCCTTTTCAATTGTGGGGGTCTGTATCCATTTGTTCCATGCTTCATCCCTTAGAGTTAAAATATGTTTGAGTTCAGTGGATAACAATTCAGTTTTGGTGAGTTTATAAAGCATGTGGATAAGTGGGAAGAATTTGTCTTGCAGCTGGACTAGAAAGTTGGTTATACTTCTCTCTAGAGCTTTATTAGTTCTAAATATTATATACATAGAGATTTTACACACACACACACACACACACACACACACACACACACACACACACACACACACACACATATATATATATATATATATAGAGAGAGAGAGAGAGAGAGATAGATAGATAGATAGATAGATAGATAGATAGATAGATAGATAGATAGATAGATAGATAGATATAGATATTCCATCTAGACCTTACAAAGGCATCCAACACCATCCCATATTCAGATATCGTAGGCAAACTATCCTGTCTAATTAGTAATCCCTGTGTAACTCAATGGATAGAAAATTGGCTCATAAATAGAATGCAGGAAGTTAGGATGGGTGGAAGTACATTCTCATCACAAATACCTGTCACTAATGGTGTACCCCAGGGTTCTGTCCTTGTACCACTCCTCTTTGTAATTTACTTCTTGGAGGTCAAAGTTAATGTTAAGGGCTAATGGCTCTCAGTTTTTAGATGGCTGTAAACATAATGCCATCCTAAACTTTCCAAATGATAACATTCTTCAGGTAGGCCTTTCCAAAACAAATGTTAAGCATGTCGATTTTTGGAGAAAAATTTGTTGTAATGTTACTTTTGCTCATTTTGTGGAATTTTGTTGTTTGCTTATTTTTTGCGTGGAGCTTTTCTCCCCAGGCCTTAGCTGAAAACAGGTAGTCTCTACCAAGTCAGACTTTCCTGGTTACCACATGTCAAGTAAATAAATAAATAAAATTGCTGGTGTTAAAGCCATGGTCTAAACCTAAACACCAAAAACTGTATAATTGTATCCTCTGACAAGCATGACATTGCCTGCAACAAATTTATCTAGTAGTGTGGGACCTGGGAACCCAGATAGAGCGTATTAACAACCTGATAACTGTAATGCTTTCTCCACTGGAAAGAGTGGGGCCTGCCAGAAAGTGGGCTACATTCAGGGTATGCTACGGCTGAAATGGAGCCAACAGAGAAGGACTCTATAGGGTATACAATAGACCAGGCAGCCATTGTGTGAGGAACAAGAACATTGTATAGAAAATAACACAAAACAAGCTAACAGACAGCCTTTAATGTAGCTACAATCTGCTACATTTAACCAGACCATGTCTTGTTTTCCTCTAGTTGGCCACTGCAATACGTAAAAGAAACTTTAGTCCAATCCCTAAGCCACAATGGCAGTAGTGGTGTGATTTGGACAAGACCTTCCATACAGGAACTAGAATTTCTGAGAGATGCATGGATGTGCCCAGTGAAGTGGCTCATTAGAATCAGAGATATGGGAGAAAACGAGTAAAAGCACATTATGTAGTGCTGACTTAAGTAAAAATAAAATACTGCTTACTTGCTTTCAGGACCAAGTAAGGTATTAGTAAGTAATTAATTAATCTATTTATTTTTGTAATCCTGACAGTTGAGAATGAGGGTTTTCAGGAGTAAGTTTTGTTGTGGCTCATCTCAGACCTCGTTCAACTGTCTTCCTATTTTCACAGCATGTCTCCAATGTTGCCTCATATTTTTTGTATGATTTTTTTAACACGTTTATTGAATTATCACTTAAGACATAGGCAAACATACATTTATATAAAACAAAACATGCTAACTAACATGTTCACAGTTACAAACATTATATATCACATACAACTTTTATACAATTATAATCGACCTAACTTTACATAAATTTCCCAATTACTGCCTTTCCTTAAACCTCACTCCTCCTTCAAAACATTTTTTATGCATATATTCCCCGAGATTCATGAAACTTGTGCCAGGTGCAGGCGTAGCATCGGCTTTCTAGCACCAAATATGGCCGCCGAGCGATTCAGGTAGGAGCTGTTTCTATGTGCATTACCTGCGTACGCTGCGCCCACACAACTCCAGAGTTTTGTATGCTAATTATCCCATGTGCAGCAGTGTAGCATGCAAATGAAGGTATGTAACGATTCAGGAAGTGGTGCAGGTGTAGTGTAAGCATGCAAAAATGTAAATCACAGAAAACGGTTTACATTTTTGCAAACATAAAATCGGAGCCATGACAGCCGACCAAACACATGTATTATATTGTTAATATATCAAGGGCTAAACATATAGCCATTGGCATAAAAAAATGTACAAAATATAAAATTAACATTTAATATATATAGTCGCACTATCATGATGTGGAAGCGCAGGGCAGCGGTGTGCAAAGGGGATCGCAAGGAATATATAAAAAAATAGAATAAAACCGCAATGAAACACATATCACGATTTCCCCATAATAGTCAATGGCAAGCATTCTACACCATACTATGGCGCAAGGGTTGCTAAGGGGCAGTGACAGTGTTTTGCACAGTAGTAGGAATTAGTAGGCAATGCCATGCAAGTGAGAGGAGTATTAGTGAATCGCAGATTCCCTGCTGGTGTAAGGATGCACCTCACAGCATAGCGTTATAACACCGAGGTGTGCCTTGAGATAAAGATGACATCAAGAGAGGGGTATGTCGCCATTGCTGTAAGCACATTGGAGCATTGCTAAACCGGTTTGCCCCTAGCTAGGCAAAGCTGCAGGATAGGGGTGTGTCGAATTGGCCATAGCTATGCTTAGCTGAGAGTACACAAGGTAACCAAGTATGCATGTGAACGGAGATGAAAACATTGTGTAAACCTGGTAAATGGGTATGTGCGGCGCGCACTGCAGCTGAAACAGGAAGGATGTAGGAAAGAAATAAGGAAATGCTGCAGCAGTGAAATTGGAGTACAAATGACTAATTAACACTGAGGAGCCTACAGTGGGCCATTGACAACAGCTAATAAGGCTGCAAGCAGCTACCTGCAGAACAGGAAAGAGGAGGGACTGTACTGCAAAGAAAACAGTAAAGTGTCAAAGCAGAACAAAGCCGATTTGCAGTATATCAGCTACAAGGCACATTTTGCCATGACTGGGTAGGGAAAGTAAAAAACAAGAAAGATGGCAGGTGGATGCATTCCTGATAATGGGAGGGTATTCAGGTCTAAAAGTGAATTAAAGGGCAACAAATTAATCAAGGCAGGCAAGTAGATCTCCACAGTAAAGGCCTCACACTTGCAGTACTCATTGCAAAACCCATAATTAAGAGACGCTAAAGCTGGAATAGCTCATACACACCCACTGACATCAGCAGCATCCATAGCACAATACTATAAAGTGTGAAAGCACCTCACACACATTTGTGTATTCCCATACACTCTGCACCAGTGGTGTATACAGACAGGGAACTTTTACTATGTACATGTTAGGGGCTGCCATAGCTTTGATCCACCAGCATGTGTTGGAGACTGAAGGTGGTGTGGAAGATGATGCACATGACCACCTCAGGCACCAGAGGAGGAGGAGACTGTTCAGACCCAGGGTAACCTACCAGGGGCTACATGATCTGGAGATAGTCGAGCATTACAGAATGGACAGGGACATCCTACAGCAACCTGTGGAGCTGTGCTGGCCATGCCTCAGAGCCAGAACAAACAGAGGGGAACCCATCCCATTGGATCCGAAGGTATGTGTAAACCTGGGAATACTAGCTACAGGTACCTTTCAAAGACCAACTAGGGATATCATGGAGATCTCACAGGCATCAGCATCCAGGGTACTACACCAGTTCCTGGATGCCATGTTACCACAAGCCAATGAGCACATATACTTCCCCCGAATGCAAGAGGAGTTGGCCAGCAATATGCGCCTCTTCCACCATGTGGCAGAATACCCGGAGGTACAGGGTGCAATAGACTGTACGCACATACACATCAAATGACCACCTGGTGAGCAGGGTAGGCACTACATAAACCACAAGGGATGCTCCTCCATCAACTGCCAGGTTGTGTGCAATGCCCAGGGCATTATCATGGATGTGTGTGCTGGTACCCCTGGAAGCTACCACGACTTCCACATCTGGCATGTCTCACAGCTGTATCAGTTATTTTCCAGGGGGGACATCCCAAATGGCCATTTGGTGGGGGATACTGGCTATGCACTGGAACCGTGGATAATGACTTCCATCAGAAATGCACATACACCCATGCAGGAATGCCATAATGAGGCACACGCACAAACCAGAATCATCATAGAGCATGTGTTTGGGATGCTGAAATCACGGTTCCATTGCTTGGACATATCTGGTGGAGCCTTGTAGTACTCTCCAGGCACATGTGCCCACATCTTCATAGTGTGTGCCATGCTACACAATATGGTCCTGTGGAAACAGCTGCAGCAGGGACATAATGGTGAAGTCCCTCACAGCCCACCACCATTGCCAAGGGCCCCACAGGCACAGAGGTACTCAGGCCATGAACACCCTGAGCCAGTCCCAGTAGGCAGACATAGGCATGCCCAGTATGCCCATGCCTTGGCAAAGAGGGAATGTATAGCACACACACTGACAGTGTAGGCACCTAGGGACTGACACCTTTCTCCACCTGCACACACAGTAAAAATGGATGGCACACACACAAGACTACCTGTAAATTGTCATGTATAGGCAGTCTACTGTGTGCATCCAACATATGCAGCCCTCAACTATTGCACACACAACTGCCATTGGCACAAGGTAAATCAACACCTGAACAGTAAATTAAGCTATCAGCATATGCAGATACTGTATGTATAGATTCATAGGTAGGTACTTGGCCAACTGCCGGAGGCCATTCATAAGCCCAGCCAAAATGTGTCAGCTTTTGCTACCCCATTGATTCATTAACTGTACCTCTGTGGAGCAGAGCCAGTGGCGGGATCCCCGGGGTGCATCTACTGTTCCTCATCCACTCTTCAAGGTTTCACTTGCAGAGTGTTAGTGAGGGGCACTGTATAATGTAGTTAGGGATGTTGTCCCAAAGTATGGGGAGTGTCTGTAACAGGAAGCTGTCCCTCCAGCATCTTCCAGTTATTGTTGTGGCAAGGTTCAGCTCACTACAGTGTGTGGCTCACTGTGACATGGATTTCCATAGGCGGAGCATATCCATTAAGCTTGAGTTCGACATGGCTGTGTTGGCCAGCAAAGATCATCTCTGGGTAAATGAGATGCCACTGAGTAAAGCAGGAGTTTATTCAGTCTGGCTGCAGAGGCCATATGTTGGAGGCCAGTATTCCCCTTGGCAAGGTACATTCATGGACCTCCGCTGTTTGAAGTGTCTTCTGAGGTACATCCCACATGGGTTATTATACCCTATGATGGGACTGATGAGTGAGAAGTAAAGGGACACTATAACCCCAGTATGTCTAGATGGGAATCATTTAGTAATCAGATGGCCTACATAGAAGGATGTCCTAACTACTGTGGAGATATGATTGTCAAAGGGGAGATCACGATCTACCTTAGTCCCCAGATATGCCATTACCTCGTCCATATTAAAATGGCTGCCACTTATGTATTAATATGTGGGTGCCAATTCCACAATGGAATGACCATTCAGTTATTGGCACTTGGCTGGAGGCCATGATGTTGACACACTGTGACGTTCTCTGTGAGGCCCCTTGAGGGATGTCTGTGTCACCTGGACTATGAATCATGGCTCCCGGTTCACAGTCATTGCCAAACATGGTCTGCCGTAGTCCACCTGTGTTTGCCTGTACCTCTGAGATGTATATGCCAAACAGTAGGGCTCCCAGGACTGAGTCCTGTGGGACACCAGTCATGACCGGTCAAGAGTTGGACCTGAAGACCGCTAGTTGTACCATGTGGGTTCTGTGTGTAAGCCTGTTGGCAACCCAATCTGTGATGTATGGGTGTATGTACAGGTTGGTGTGTTTATCAATAATACCTGAGTGGGGCATGGTGTCAAAAGCCTTGGCGAGGTCCAGGTAGTATGTGTGAACCACCTTCCCCGTCATCTTGCTGACTGTATGTAAGATGTCAAACAGATTCAGTAGGCATGAAATGCACTCAAGCTGACCTGGGTTGGGTCACGTGTTTGGAGGTTTGTTGTTAATGAGTGCCATGAGGATATGAACCATACCATTGCAGACCAGGCTAGTCAGGCTTATGGGGTGGTAGTTACCATGGTCAGTTATGATTCCACCTTGATGGTGTGGAATAACTGTTGCCACACGCCATTGTATGGGCATGTAGCCTGTGGAGAGGCTGAGATAGAAAAGCTTAATTAAGTGGGAGGTCAGGTTGTCTTGTACAGTTTGCAAGATGCAGTCTGGGATGACATCTGCCTCCACCGATGCTGTGTTCTGCTGCTAGAGAGGGCCATTTCCACCTGTGTGTCTCTGATGTTTGGGATACTGTACCTTTCGGGTAGTGTTGTGGGCTCTTTAGGGGGTGAAGTATGCACTGAATGTATCTGCAAGGATGTTGGCGATATCAGTAGGGTCAGCATATTTTGTGCTATATTTCACCGGCACAGTGCAAATCTGTGTGTCACCACGTAGATCCTTGACATAGCCAAAGAAGGCTTTGTGGTTATCTTTTAAATCCTTGCATATTCTCCTGCTGATGTTAGCCTTGGATGATGTCATGAGGGATCTACGTATCATACTAATAGTGGTATTGGATGTCTGCCTACTTCTGTAGTATAGCCTGTGTATTGCAGAGGTTCACCAGACCGGTGTCCTTGTCTAGGAGGAGTGAGTCTTGGTTTACCAGTGATGGCACGATCTATACATCCATGTAGGTGCGTATAGACTGCATTTGTAAATCTGTCTGTATCTTGAGCAGTGTTTCCCCTTAGCATGGGGGCTGTAAAACCCCCCACTCCTGTCACTAGTAGTGTAAATTTAGCTGTAGAAAAGGTATACACTGTGGTATCCATGGGTGGGGGAGATGCTTGGGTGTGGAAACAGTGAATAGTTCATGGTCAGATCTAACCAGTGACTGGTTAACTTCCGCTGTGATGCACCTGTTGCCCATGTTGGTGATGACCACTTCTAGTAGTTTCCAACCCACGTTAGGGAGGTTACCACCTGATACAGGACATATGAGGTGATAAATTTCAGGAAGTGCTGGGCCTGGAAGTGAGTAAGTTTCCCAGTTAATGGTATGGTAGCTGACATCGACTAATGCCAGGGTGTGCATTAGGGCTGTCATGTTCTCCACTGTCTCCAGGTAGGTGGAGTGGTGGGATCCTGGGTCATGGAGGGTGATCTGTAGCAGGCCACAGTTACATTGCAGTTGTGGCTGAATTTAGCTGCACATGGATTATCTCAGAGGTATCATGCTGCCCCACTAACCTGGAGGTGTAGGTATCCCTGATGAATATGGATACAGCCCCTCCATGTCTGTGTCAGTCCATGTTCTGTGGCTGAAATGTGTGGTATGGGTTGTAGTCTGGTAGTGCTGGTGTACTCTCAGGAGCCTTAAGACAGATCTCAGTTACTGCACAGATGTTGATGTTGTCGATCCTGAGGAGTGCTGTGAGTGCATGCATGTTGTGATCACAGCCCCAGGTGTTGAGTAGCATAACCCTCATTGAATCTGCTTATGTGCTGTTTACAGAGCTGGTATTCACCTTTGAGACTCTCCTAAATAAGGCACTATGGGGGCTCCAATAGCCTTGGCCAGTATTCCAAAGCCTAAGGCTGGCACATAGGCCGGTATGGTATCGTTGCATGCATGTTCCCCATCTGTGCTTGTTTTTCTTCTCTCCTGTAGGTAACCTACTGGTAAGCAATAGAAAGCCTTAAACTTATGCAAGTCTTCTAGCTTCCAAGATAGGCTTTTGGAGTGACTAAATATCAGTGTTCTGTATGCTCTTACTGTACTTAACTGTTTCCTGACTACATGGTGATTTCTCACTGTATATTGTGATCTGAAGGTCTGTTTATTCACATATTATGGCTGTGATGGCCTGCACCTTAGAGGTTCACAGATAACCTACTACCTATCTGCCCAAGGGCAATTAGAAGCATAACTACAGTGTGTTGGCTTTCCCCGGACCATTGATGAAGTAACTGAGCCTCTGTCAAGCATAGCCAATGAAGCAATTCTAGGCAGAGTTGCTAGAAGCTGTTGAATACTGGGGTTGTGGAGGGTGATAGGGGCACTTAGTGATCTAAAGAGGGCATGCTAATGTGACAATTCAACACCATTCAATCCCCCCAACAGGTCTCACAGCTATCAAACTGGACAGGCTCCCCCACCCCCTGGCTGTATGGTTCTGGGATACATGATCCCAGGGGTGTATATTCTGTTACCAATTCACACAACAAAGTTTTCCTTGAAGTGTGTCACTGAGGGGCTATGCCTAATGTAGGTAGGAATGTAATGTATTGTCGCACAGTACATTTGTTATATGTTGTTATTTCAAGAGTACGTGAAGCTCAGTGAGTTAGGTGGCCTCCGCCCTTTGCTTAGCCTAGCTTACACATAGAAATCATCTAAATAGGAACTAGGCGGAAGCAATGTTAATGTCAACAGTGTAATGGTCACAGCATCTGCATAGTATCTGTGCATTCGAGATTCCAATCCCAATAAGGGCAGGGATGTTTATCATGTTCAAAAGTACACCTTAACCACAGCTTGCATATATAGGTAGTAATCGTCTGTATAATAAAGATTCAAAACACCCATATAAACCCATGTGTGCTGGAGAGTACAGTCAACAGAGAATGTAATGTTATGTCAGCACATAGTGAGATGTTACTTCACTGACATGTTAGCGGATGTGGCTGTGTTTGTGCGCACAGGTTATACGTTACAAAGTTTGTTTAACTGTGTTTAACCGCTGCTATAATGTCACACAAACACTTTTAAACATGCTTACAACTGCTTAAATGAGCCTTATTTTGGAGTAAAAACATTTGTAAAGCATCGCAGCTGTTGAACCCTGGACCATGCACACTATAGTCATGGGACCTACCACTAAGCCATCCGAGGTGTATACATGTTTCACAGTCTTGAGGCTATACCTTATACCATATGCATTTCACTGTAATGATCACAAATGGGACAGTCACTTTGTGTACATATGTACAGTACATTGTAATGTAATGTAGTTTGTGAACCAACACATTCCAGTCTACATATGTATTACTGTTACAAATTAATAAGAAATATATATATAGATATATATATATATATATAGATATATATATATATATATATATATATATATATATATATATATATACATACAATGCCTGCACACACATATTTATAGGTTCATAGGTTCATAGGTTCATACTAGGCTATCTGCCCTAGGGCATTTATAAGCCTAGCCAGAATGTGTTTGGCTTTCGCCACCCATTTTAAATTTATTGAATCTGCTTATGTGCTGTTTACAGAGCTGGTATTCACCTTTGAGACTCTCCTAAATAAGGCACTATGGGGGCGCCAATAGCCTTGGCCAGTATTCCAAAGCCTAAGGCTGGCACATAGGCCGGTATGGTATCGTTGCATGCATGTTCCCCATCTGTGCTTGTTTTTCTTCTCTCCTGTAGGTAACCTACTGGTAAGCAATAGAAAGCCTTAAACTTATGCAAGTCTTCTAGCTTCCAAGATAGGCTTTTGGAGTGACTAAATATCAGTGTTCTGTATGCTCTTACTGTACTTAACTGTTTCCTGACTACATGGGGATTTCTCACTGTATATTGTGATCTGAAGGTCTGTTTATTCACATATTATGGCTGTGATGGCCTGCACCTTAGAGGTTCACAGATAGCCTACTACCTATCTGCCCAAGGGCAATTAGAAGCATAACTACAGTGTGTTGGCTTTCCCCGCACCATTGATGAAGTAACTGAGCCTCTGTCAAGCATAGCCAATGAAGCAATTCTAGGCAGAGTTGCTGGAAGCTGTTGAATACTGGGGTTGTGGAGGGTGATAGGGGCACTTAGTGATCTAAAGAGGGCATGTTAATGTGACAATTCAACACCATTCAATTCCCCCAACAGGTCTCACAGCTATCAAACTGGACAGGCTCCCCCACCCCCTGGCTGTATGGTTCTGGGATACATGATCCCAGGGTTGTATATTCTGTTACCAATTCACACAACAAAGTTTTCCTTGAAGTGTGTCACTGAGGGGCTATGCCTAATGTAGGTAGGAATGTAATGTATTGTCGCACAGTACATTTGTTATATGTTGTTATTTCAAGAGTACGTGAAGCTCAGTGAGTTAGGTGGCCTCCGCCCTTTGCTTAGCCTAGCTTACACATAGAAATCATCTAAATAGGAACTAGGCGGAAGCAATGTTAATGTCAACAGTGTAATGGTCACAGCATCTGCATAGTATCTGTGCATTCGAGATTCCAATCCCGATAAGGGCAGGGATGTTTATCATGTTCAAAAGTACACCTTAACCACAGCTTGCATATATAGGTAGTAATCGTCTGTATAATAAAGATTCAAAACACCCATATAAACCCATGTGTGCTGGAGAGTACAGTCAACAGAGAATGTAATGTTATGTCAGCACATAGTGAGATGTTACTTCACTGACATGTTAGCGGATGTGGCTGTGTTTGTGCGCACAGGTTATATGTTACAAAGTTTGTTTAACTGTGTTTAACCGCTGCTATAATGTCACACAAACACTTTTAAACATGCTTACAACTGCTTAAATGAGCCTTATTCTGGAGTAAAAACATTTGTAAAGCATCGCAGGTGTTGAACCCTGGACCATGCACACTACAGTCATGGGACCTACCACTAAGCCATCCGAGGTGTATACATGTTTCACAGTCTTGAGGCTATACCTTATACCATATGCATTTCACTGTAATGATCACAAATGGGACAGTCACTTTGTGTACATATGTACAGTACATTGTAATGTAATGTAGTTTGTGAACCAACACATTCCAGTCTACATATGTATTACTGTTACAAATTAATAAGAAATATATATATATATATATATATATATATATATATATATATATATATATATATATATATACATACAATGCCTGCACACACATATTTATAGGTTCATAGGTTCATAGGTTCATACTAGGCTATCTGCCCTAGGGCATTTATAAGCCTAGCCAGAATGTGTTTGGCTTTCGCCACCCATTTTAAATTTATTTTGCCATGCCCTTTTTCGAGGTTAGTATACTGTGCCTCTGTCTAACAGTGACACAGAAGTGATACCCGGGGTAAACCTACGATCTCCCATCCACTCATCAAGATTCCTCTTGAAGAGAGTCAATGAGGGACTCTGCCTAACCTGGACTGGGATTTTATTCCAGAGTGAAGGGAGCCTCTGGGTTATGAATCTGTCCCTCCAGCATGTCCTATTTATTTCAGTGCTGAGGTTCAGGTCTCTCGAGCGCGTAGCTCGATGGGATTTGGATTTTCTGAGGTGCAGCATGTCCATTAATTCCAGGTTGGACATGGCTTTATATGTCAGGCACAGATCGCCTCTGAACAGGCGGAATGCCACTGAGTAGAGCTGGTGTTTCTTTAACCGGGCAGCATATGGCATCTGTTTGAGCCCTTTGATCCTCTTGGTGAGGTACTTTTGGGGTCTTTCCAGTTGCTGCAGGTGTCTGGTAAGGTACATCCCAAAAGGGGCATTGTACTCAATTATGGGCCTGATGAGGGATGAGTAAAGAGGCACAATGACCTCCCCTGATCTAGATGTGAATCCCTTCATGATTAGGTGGGCTATATAAAATGTTTTTCTAACCACTTTGGCCACGTGGTTGTCAAATGAGAGATTGCTATCAACTTGGGTCCCCAGGTCCCTAATTACTTCTTCTGTACTTAATGGATTACCACCTATGTGGTAATTTGTGGGCACTTTGTTTTTGCCAAAGGGGATGACTATAGACTTTTTGGCATTTAGCTTGAGGCCATGGCTCTGGCACCAGTTGTCTGTTTCTATGAGGCCCTTTTGGAGGATGCTTGTGTCGGCTGGAGAGTCAATTATGGCACCAAGTTTGCAGTCATCTGCGAACTTGGTCAGCCACAGTCCTTCCGTGTTGGCCTGTACCTCCGAGAAATATATACCGAACAAGAGAGGTCCCAGGACTGAACCTTGTGGGACACCACTTGTAACTGGTTTGGAGTCTGACATGGCTCCAGCAATTCTAACCATGTGGGTTCTGTCCTTGAGCCAGTTTGCAATCCATCTAGTGACATAGGGGTTTATATTTAAGCTGGTGAGCTTATCTATAATGCCCGAGTGGGGTATTGTATCGAAGGCTTTCGCAAGGTCCAGGTAGGCTGTGTGGACCACCTTCCCCTCGTCAATGGCCTTGGTGACTGTTTCAAAGAAATCAACCACGTTTAAGAGGCAGGATCTGCCCTTAACAAAGCCGAACTGGGTAGGATCCAGTGTTTGTAGGTCCCCAATATCTTTATTTATGAGGTCCATGATGATCCTTTCCATAGCTTTGCAGACCAAGCTAGTCAGGCTTATGGGGCAATAGTTTCCAGGATCTGCTGAGGCACCACCTTTATGGAGAGGGACCACTGTTGCTGTACGCCACTCTTTGGGCACATATCCTGTAGTAAGGCTGAGATTGAACAGTAGTTTTATGTTTGGGTTTAGCTCTTCTTGGAGTTCATGTAGGACGCAGCCTGGCACACAATCTGGTCCCATTGATGCTGTGTTTTTTACTTTGGAGAGGGCGGCTCTTACCTGAGCATCTGAGATGTCAGGGGGGCAGCACTCTGCTGGGATAGATATTTGCCCTTTTGGTGGGGAGGGGGGGGAGAAGTTTGCGCTGAACCTGTCAGCTAGGATGTTGGCAATGTCTGTGGATTTGGTGTATTTTTTGTCATTTTGGACTAATTCTGAGCATATCTGGGAATTACCACCCAGGTTCCTAACATAACTAAAGAAAGCCTTGTGATTATCCTTAGTGTCCTGTGCAATTTTTCTCTCGAAGCTGGCCTTAGACAATTTTATGTGTGCCCGTAGTTTTATGCTAATACTGATCAGTGATGCCTTCCCTTTTTGGGATTTTGCTCTATCATTTAGTAGCTTCCTCCTTCTATTCTATAGTTTGTTTATGGCTGGGGCCAACCAGACAGGACGTCTGCCTTTGGAGGATTGGGTCTTGGTTTTATTTGGGATCGCATGATCCATGCATTCCTGAAGGTGTTCATAGAATGCATTTATAAAGGATTCTGCGGACTGGGCCGTATTTTCCACAGGCCCGGGGGCTTTGAAGGATTCCACCTCAGTTTTGAGGAGTGTGAAATTTGCTTTAGAGAAGTTTTTCACTGTGGTTTTCTGGGCAGGGGGTGGGGTCAGGATGTGAATATCCAGTGAGATTAGTTTATGGTCTGATCTTACCAGTGAGGGATACACTTCTGCTCTGGAGCATAGAGTCCCCATGTTGGTGATGATCAGGTCCAGTATGTTTTCCCCTCTTGTGGGAGTGGTAGCAAGTTGTTCCATACCATTTGAGTTTATAAATTCTAGGAACCTTTGGGCTAGGGTGTTGGAGCTAGAGTAATGCTCCCAGTCTATGTTTGGGTAGTTGAAGTCGCCCAATATAATGGTGTTTGGAGAGACCTTCATATTTTCCAGTGTTCTCAGGAAGGCAGAGTGGGGTTTCTGGGTTTGGGAGGGTGGTCTGTAGCAGGCTATAAACTGGAAGGCAGTTTTACCCACTGTTAGTTGCACATGGATAGTCTCTGATGCTTTGTGCTTTGCCACCAACCTGGAGGTGTGGGTATCTTTGATGAATATCGATACTCCCCCTCCTTTTGTGGTTCGGTTCAAGTTTAGGGGCCGAAAAGCATGGTATGAGGTATAACCTGGTAGTGCTGGGGTGCTCTCAGGAGCCCTTAACCAGGTTTCTGTTACTGCACAGATATCGATGTTCTCCATGCTAAGAAGAGTTTTGAGTGCGTGCATCTTGAGGTTTAGACTTCTGGCGTTGAGTAGCATTATTCTTAGTTTCTTATCCCTTGTGATACCTATGGAGGTGGGTTTGTCTTTTGAGCCTTGCCTAAAAAAGGCACTATGGGGGTAGCAAGAGCCTTTGCCAATATCCGAAAGCCCAGGGGTGACAGGTGCAAGCCGTCCCTAGCGAAGCATCGTGGCTTGTCGAGCATATCATCCCAAGCTGACAGGCATTGGATCCCCTTTGAATGACACCAGTACTTAAGCCAATTGTTGAAATTGATCATCTTGTCTTCATATTGTGGCATCATTCTTGGTGAGGGTAAGATGCTACTCAAGTTCAGGGTCATACCGGCCTGGGCTACATGCTCAGAGAGCTCCTTTATGTCTCTTTTCATGTAGTCCAGGGAGGTACATCTCAGGTCATTCACACCAGCATGGACAATGACTGAGTCATATTTGTACTTGCCTTGGAGTGACCTGAGTGCTTGTGTTATGTGGCGGATCCTAGCCGACAGGCTGCTCACTGTGACCCTCTCCTTGTTCAGCCTGGTGAGCGGGACGTCAGTGTGCCTGACAATAGAGTCACCTATTACAAGTGTATCAGGTGTGTTGTTTAGTCTTAAGGGCTGTTACTGTTTGGCACACTGGCTTTGTGAGATATGTGTTGCGTGTTTTGTTTTGGGGTGGCTGCTTGGTGTCTGCTTTGGAGGTCTCTGCTGCATCTGCAGATCTTTATTTAGAGCCTCAGTATGTTTTGTGTGATTATGTGTTTGGTTTGCTGTCGTGGTAGGTCTATGTGAGACTGGAATTGTAGTGAGTGTGGTTTCCTTCTCCTCCTGACTGGTTATGCCAGTGCTGAGTTGAGAGAGGTTAGCCTCCAGTTTGGCTATATGGTTGCATCTCTCACATGTGTTGGAATTTGTTGGGAGGAGGAGAGGGTTGTCTGTGTACATGAGGCAGTTGTAACATTGCCTCAAGATTCCCAGATTCACCAGATGGACCGGAGACGAGATTGATAACTGACCTTTGGACATGCTAGAATAATATTGGGAATTTCTTAATAATTAAAAACCAGGGCCACTGGGGAGTGAGGGTGTAGTGCTTTTAATTTTTAGTGCTGACTTATATAATTGCTTTAGTGAGCAAGTGCCAGGTAACTTAAGTGCAATGTGTTACAGGTAACTTAAATGCAAAAACGACAAACAGTAACTTTCTTTCAAGTGAAACAAGGAAATAAGTACAGTAAGCAATGCAGATATCACTAGTGATCCACAGAAGTGCTGAGAAGCCGCGTATTAGGTGGAATTAGCGTTCCAGGGAAATAACAAGCAAACAAACAACAAGCATATAAACAAAGCAAGATTCAGCAGGCCTGGATCTAGTCTATGCTACAGCAAACAAGGTGTACCAATTTCAGTAAGATACATTTCAAATATTCATGCACTATAAACCTTTAACCAGAAATTCCCAGCTCAGAAGGGCAGAGTCCAGCCTCTTCTCCCACAAGAGTGCAGACCACAAACCTTCTTAATGTAAAATAACTGGCCTGAAGCCCAAGTGCTTAAACCAGAACTAATACACTTTAAGAATAACAGACACTGGGCTCTCAATCAGCAGTTCCCAACTTAGAAGGATGAAAGCTACCTGTCCTGCCACCACAGTGCATGCCACAAACCATCCGAATGTAAAACAACTGGTCTGAAGCCCAAGTGCTTAATCCAAAAGACTTAGAATGATAGCTACACTTTAATCAAGTTACTACCAAGCAGTAATAAATACAATTGAATACTTTAGAGAAAGCCTGGATTAAGTTACACAAACAAAGCTAGATCCAGCAGGCCCGAATCCAGTCTATGCCACAGCAAACAAGGCGCACCAACTTCAGTAAGAAGCAGTTCAGATATGCATGCACTATAAGCCTTCAACCAGAAATTCCCAGCTCAGAAGGGCAGAGTCCAGCCTCTCCTCCCACAAGAGTGCAGACCACAAACCCTCTTAATGTAAAATAACTGGCCTGAAATCCCAAGTGCTTAAACCAGAATTAATACACTTTTAGAATAACAGACACTGAGCCCTCAATCAGCAGTTCCCAACCTAGAAGGATGTAAGCTACCTGTTCTGCCACTACAGTGCAGACCACAAACCCTCTCAGTGCAAAACAACTGGTCCGAAGCCCAAGTGTTTAAACCAAAAGGCTTAGAATGAATTACACCAAGCAGTAATAAATACAATTGAGTACTTTTAAGATGATGCAAAAGTAAAAAAGTAGGTAGAAACACAAGTACAGTAAAAGCAGATAAAATTTTTTTTTTTTTTTTTTCTGAACAAGTGCTGAGATCAAAGAAACAGATTTGAGTGCTGAAACTAGAAAACTGGCTAGTTATAAGAAAAAAACTAAGCTAGAAGGCTTCCCTCCAACACAGAAGGGCTTGGGGGCTCAGAAGCCTACAAATAGTCTATACCACTAAACAGGAAAGGCAGGAGACAAGCTTAATTTTTTTTTTTTTTTTTTGTTTCTGTTTCCCAGATGCTCTCTTTGTACACAGTAGGAGTGCCTGAAATCAGAATATGATCTCACTGCACTCAGTATATATATATATATATATATATATATATATATATATATATACATATATATATATATATATATATGTGTGTGTGTGTGTGTGTGTGTGTGTGTGTATTATACAATTACATCAATAGCCATATATATAAACATCTATAAACACACTTCGTGACACAGAAGCACTCCAAAGAAATTGGAGTGTACACAAAACACATGCAGTTCTGGTATTATAACAATTAATATTAACTTAATTCACCATAAAAGGTGTGGTTGTTGTGTATGTGAAGATTGAGGTGGGGGAGGAATGATGGGTAATGCAATCATGCATCAAGGAGGGCCTGGGTTAGATGTCCAATAAGTGAACTGGAGGGGTATACATGGAGTATGGGGACAATATAAAAAGGACACAAAACAAGAACCATTCTCATCCATAATACACCCTGTCATGTCACATTGAAACACCTAATTCCACAAACATATGAACATTAACATGTATCAGACATATGTACACCAACTGACTGTCACATTTGTTTTCAGTAGTGAGGAATGTCTGTAGTACAATGTATATTCTAAACACCATAACATTTGTACATATCTCAGATGCCTTAGTGGTAAAGTCAGTGACTGTGCTGTTCATGGTCTCAGGTTCAAGACCTACAAGGGCTGTTAGGTTATTTTAAGGGCTGTTGGATGCAGGTGGATTAAAGCAGTTGTAAGCGGGTTTCCACAGGTTTGCGCAATGGTAAGCAGTGCTAAAACATGGTAAATGGAGAAGCACTTCACAGGTTTAACCTTTGCTTAACGTCACTCAGACCACGGGCAAACCTGCTTACAACCGCGTAAATGTGCGTTATTCACACTTTCCCTACCAGTGCCTACTCTGAGAGGTAAAATAATTACACCTTCCAGGAGTAGAATCTGAAACCATGTACTCCATCCTCAGAGTAAGCTAACACTAAGCTACGTGGGATGTACCTATCACAGTTGTGTATGCAGACAGATTAAAACACAAAAGGGAGGAATATGTTGAAATAGGACAACCCATCATGTATCCAATTAAAGGTATATGCTCATATATATATATATATATATATATATATATATATATATATATATATACATAGAGAGAGAGAGAGAGAGAGATACATAGAGACATGTCAATATATACAGGTCTACATATATATGTAGATATATAGATAGATTAAAAACATCTACACATCTATGGAGGTACTGATAAACATATGCAATAATACATATATATATATATATATAGATAGATATATATATACATACATACATGTCTGTAGACAGCATCCGAAGTGTTCATATCTGAGTATAACATGGACCATAGCAATTACACATTCCGTCCCCACAAACAATATGACCATAACATATGAAGAGTATATGCCAATACACTATTACAAATATGTTCTATGGACACAGTCACCAACACAACTGCAATGACTGCAAATATCCATGACAGAAATACACAGACAGCTTTCATTTTGTAAAACTTTATTACATTCTGATGTATTGCCAAAAGGATTCAAGGACTAACAGTACCTGCATGCTATACAGGAAGCATTTAACAGTGCCTTAATGAATCAGCCTGCAATTACCATAGTATTAGTCTTCTAAGGAATAGGTGTTCACATGGGGAAAGAACACCCACAGACATATAGACGTTATATAAAAGAGGTTCCTACACACCTTCATGTGCTATGTATACACACCATCTACCCCACAACCAAAATAATTACATCAATACATACTGTCATACCATAACCTATTATTCAACTAGTGTACAACATCTGCTGAAACCTTAACATACCTGGACACAGACACACTAACATGGCCATATGTGAAATTGTTACTGTTACACAATTGAACAGCTGCTGATGTAACAGGGTTTGTATGAACTAATCCAGTTTCAGAGGGTTGAAAGGTTCGTACATCAGGAAATGTTACCGAGTACTGATTATCAGCACAGTATGATACACAGTAACAACAAACTAAATATGTCTGGAGAGCACATTGTAAACCCCCTAACATTATATGCATAGCTATGCAACCTTGAGCTGGTCAAACAACCTGGCCAGACTGAAACATATGCAGAAGTATTAGGTACAGCCCAACCCTGCACAAGTAGCAATGTTCAGAAATATAACAGCAGTACTCACATTTAGACCAAAGCCTCTAGGCATTACACACAATATATTACTGTTCATCTCCATACAGCTGTTGCAATAGATTCCAAGCAACACTTCCACGCTGTCTTCTTCACAAGTAAGGCAAAGGCACAACGCCCAAGTGAAGTACTCAATTATACTCCACTGTAGCCATGGTATTGGCTAATGCAGTAGCTGATGTGGATGTAATAAGCTACTTAGGAACACCAATTGGTTATCGGGATAGCACATGTTACTGATCTGTAACTATAAAAGGTTGCCTTGTCACACATTCATACCATCTGTATCTACCTGTAGGACAGTACAAAACATTGAAAGACAAATCGAAAAAGAGTATTATACTAGTCAATAACACCTCCGATTACTAAGAAGGTATGTATAACATGTAATATGTCTGTGTATGTAGTACCTGTTCTGCAAGAATTACAGTGTAATCAATGCATATAGTGGAAATAGCTATCTTGTAGTGATGCATTTTTGAGTAGTAGTAATGCTTGTAGTATTCTATGTGTGTACTACTGTAGGTCACACAGAAAACTCCGCATACACCACAAGGGATGATATGGGCTTGGAACCCACCAATTCGCTTCCAGGCACTGTCAGTGTCAGAACTGGTCCAACTAGTATATGCTATAACAGGGGATAGTATATCTCGATATATTGTAACAGTCGACATGCGTATAGGTGTATAAGTAAGATAAACATGTTAAAGGTGGGCTTACCGTGCAAATATGGTGTGCATTGTGGGATTTTGTGCCAATAACTGTGTAATGTACAGTATTTTAGGCAGATCTGTATTCTACTCTACATAGCAGTTCTGTTATGTTATGCAAACAGTAGTTATGTCTATTGGCAATTACAATACTCAATAACATGATACATATCATTTATATTCATCTGACAGTTTAGCAGCATGATAGCAAAGATAATTGGAAGAGCCAGGTAACTATCCATGCACATAACACATGTAATATCCACCTCTCTAGTATTGTTTGCAAGCAATAACAGCTGTGCGTGTGTACATGTTATGCAAATGTGTAGTGACCCTTGTTACAGGGCTGGACCTCTCTAGTATTGTTTGCAAGCAATAAAAGCTGTGCATGTGTACATGTTATGCAAATGTGTAGTGACCCTTGTTACAGGGCTGGACCTCTCTAGTATCGTTTGCAAGCAATAAGAGCAGTGCATGTGTACATTTTATGCAAATGTGTAGTGACCCTTGTTACAGGGCTGGTCCCCTCTAGTATCGTTTTCAAGCAATAAGAGCTGTGCATGTGTACATGTTATGCAAATGTGTAGTGACCCTTGTTACAGGGCTGGACTCTCTAGTATTGTTTGCAAGCAATAAGAGCTGTGCATGTGTACATGTTATGCAAATGTGTAGTGACCCTTGTTACAGGGCTGGGCCAAATGACTATGCGCATACCTACATAGAGTGGATATTGAGAGTAGAGACACACTGGTTGAACTACCAGGTTTGTGTAGCCCATCCTCTCATTGCCAGCCTAACAGCTGCTTACACATACTGTATGTAAGGTAGTGCACAGCACTGGTAATGAAACAGGTTGCACATCATCTTTAACTCCAGTGTAACATCTGCAGTATGAGTGTAAGATGTAGAAGACAGCTGCCCATGTGTAATAGCCGCTTCATAGGTGATGGCTCACACAATCTGACTATATCCTGATCATGTTGATAGTTGCATCACAGTCTATTGATACATGACTCTGTTTGGAGAGTGGGTGTCTGTGCCCAACAGAGCTCATGGTCCTGGTGGATATGTGAGTATATACTCAGAGAAGGAAACAGACCTGTAAACACTTGCATCATCTGTAATCAACTAACAGGATGTGATGTGCTCCTCAGAGGAAGATTGTTGCTAAAGGTAGCTACAATGTTTCTGTAATAGCCAGTGTTGTCATATCCATAACACAAATATTTACATGTGAGCATCACTGTCTAAAACATCTTCATAAGCAATAAGTAAACTAAATACAGTACTTGGTACTTGTAGTACTGAATACTCATACTGGCATGTCCACTAGTCAGCTACTGGTGTTTACTAATGTCAACTTTGTGTATGTGGCCATCCTGGGGGAATGCAATCTCTATGCCATGTACACTGCCAAACCCACCTAACACCATGCTCCACACATTGTTTGGGATGCAGCTACAGGGATAAGCTGGAAGGCAGCCCAGTCTACAGCCATGACTGGACTGGACAGTCATGAGGTGTAGGCTAACATATGCAGCTAATCAACACAACCAACACATACCCTTACCAGAACACAATAAGGACACCCACACACACTACCAGAAATCACACACATTCACAGAAGCTTCTAAGTATCTGGCCAAACAAGTGACCCCCCCAAGCTGGGAAGAGACAGACACCAAAATACACAAACTGTATGACATAGTTTGCATAATTGTGCCACACCTCAGAACACATGGCTGGAAACATGCCCAATAGTACTCATTTGTGAATGCAAACTCTAGCACTATGTTGCACACCAACCTATACGAGGGCATACATACTGTCAGCTGCCTGTTTGCCATGATTAGCCACATACCCATACATTCAGACCACCTTTTGAACTATACACATGGCTCTGGCATTTTCCATGTTGTTGTGCAGGACCTGTGATGCAGTAGCTTGGACTGCATGGAAACACATGTAGGAACTGTCAGGTCTTGTAGCCCATGACGGTATGTCCAAAGGCCTGGGTAGCATTCTGCCATTGGTCAGAATGATACTTCAGTACAGGGACAAAAGGATTGTATTCCACAATTGCCTAGTGTAGTGGTGCAAGTTAAAGGGTATCCAGTATCTGTCTGCCTGGGATAACATGGTTGACAGGTCATGATGCTTTGCCAGAAAGGGCCTACACCTGTCACCCCTGGGAATCTGGATACTGCCTAGGGCTTATGCTGTCCCTATAGTGCCTTCATCATGCACAGTTCAAGTGAAGGTCCACTGCTGTTACAGGGACAGCCAAAAAATAAACTGCAGGTCTCGCTACACAATGATACATGTCAGAAACACTATATGAACACACATATGTCAATCCCTAACATGGAGAACATATCTGTGCAGTGGCTGAGACATGTTTCAATGCTCCGGAAAGCACACCTGCATGACCATGTTATAACATATACCTCACCTCTTGCCCATTATCCTTTATTGGAACACACGGGCCACAGGTGTGTCCATATTCCTGAAGGATATGTACACACCCACGCTAGTTCCACTTGCATAACTTCAGATGCATTATGCTGAGCAACTACCTTTGTGCCAAAGTGGAATTCAAATTGCACCTTGAGACAGATCACCCACCAGGCTGCGGATTTCCCAACTGTCATAATGTGCTGTAATGGGGAAGATTAGGTCTGAGACAGAACCATAATAATGGCTACTCTCAACTATTCCAATATGAACTGGGAAGACTCCTCATGTACCAACACCTGCGCTCAATGCATGTTGGATTCCATCGACCCCACAGACCTGGATCACAGTAGTCACACAAACAGGGATAACAGTATGCTACACATAATTAGTCTCCAATGCCAATGTTATGTTTCCTAAGAGCAGAGTGGTGACTGTCATGGCACCCATGCAGATGGACAGTGCATGTGCAAATGCTGAATCCTACACAAATGAACCTTAAGTAGTCACATATGTGCTGTGCTTGTGCCATTGAAACAGAACCAGGATTCAACCCAGCACAAACAAGAAGACAAACTGGTGGTAACATGCTTTAAACTGTACCACAGAAGGTAGTAACTGTTGCAAGAGTGAACACACATGAGTGTAGGTGATCCCTCGTCAGCCTCAGTAAAATGCAGATACATCATATAAAACCACACAAAGCTACTGTGAAACTAATCAGCCACATATTATGAGGCCAAGCACAGAGCATTCTATAGCTGTGTCATTAATCATAATGGCAATGGCAATGACAAGACCTGCTGTGCTGCACAGCACTATGGCATGGGAAGTACTGCACCTACAGAAATAGCACCTGTTCATCCAGCTAGGGTCTTAGAGAACCTAAACCCACTCCCACCCCCCCCCAACATGTACACTTAGTAATATATCCATGTACACTGCAGGACCCCTGTAATAACGACTATGCAGGTACAAGCTGCACTCTCTAAAGCCATACATATAGCTTTCATGGGACCTGTCAACATCCCAGGGTGTATCCTACACAAATGTAAGAACATTCAGCTATCCACATACACATCATGTTCAATCATAGCTTCATGTCAGGCTGTGTACACACCGAATGGTGCACAGCAACAGTTATTACACCCCACAAAGGGGAAGACACCATTGATAATGGGAAATAGTGCACAACTACCCTGCTGAGTCTGGTCTGAAAGGCCATGAACAGTGATAAACATATTTGACATACTTGGTACAGATGTAGATGACAGTAGGGTTGATTCACACTGCATATCATGACCTTGCCAGGTCGTAGGACACCATCACCCATACTGTTCCAGCTACACTCAGTAAACTAGGTGTATATTCCTATGTCACAAGAGTGGTTTGCAACTGGGCTGCTGGCAAAACCAACACTACAGAAGGTGTCTGACTAATACACGCACATCAAACCAATGCCAGCCGCAGTAATACAGGGTTCATTCCTGGCACCCCCCCTCTTTGTTATCTATACCACACAGACTAACATAGAAGGCATCAGTCTATGGATGTTTGCAAATGACTATGAACTAGGAGCAAAAGTCAACTCAATGTGTGCTGCATTCAACATACAGAAGGGCCTAAGTGTGTCAGATGTGTGGTGTGTGACGTATGGCCACAATCTGACAGCTAAGTATTGCATGGTCATCCCCTATGTTACAAACCCTGTACCCATGATCTACCACCTAGGCAGCGGTCAACATAATAGCAACTGTGTATATGGGATGCAGCTGGACAGTACTCTTTCCTTTGATAGTTACTTCACCACACCAGACAGGTAGTCGTATGTGGCACCCCTAATCATGACAGGGTGCCATCCAGGAATATAGAGATAATTGCTCAGCCATACTCAACACCCATGTGACCCATAATAGATCACATATTTCCTTTAAGGGTTATTGCCCATGTGTAGATGGCCTACACTGCCCTTCCCAATACCTAGCTGCACTATGTAGCATGCAGCCTACCCTGAATAAAGCCATGTCCAACCCAGAGGTGTTGGACATGCTACACTTAACACATCCTGATCCCAAATAAACACATACTTCATGGACATCCACCTTTCTAGTACAAGGATCACAAGATGCTAAACAGATCTCTGTCCCATACATTTAACATACTCTTGCCATACTATGCATCCCTGTACAGCGAAGCTGCAATTCGCCCCTCTCTGTGACAAGGTGTGATGACCGCATGCCAAATATATCAGTAACCCTGTGGATCAGTTCTGTAGCACTGCTTGAACTGGCCACTGAAACTTATCTGTCTGTTGCCTACAGCTAGGTAACCTGTCTGCCTAGGCTCATAAATGGCCCAGGGCATACAGCCTACTAGATCACTATGACCATACATGCTATAGTTGATATCCAACCCTGCAAATACCAGAAGGTTAGCTATTGTTCCATGTGTTACACACATGCAACACAGGCAATACATGGCAGGATGCTACACAGCTGTGCAATGCCATGTAACTGTATATGGCAAAACACATACATGCTTGCAAGTCTGCAGGATCACAGGTCATGTCCCTAATGGCTATGTATAACTATATATGTGACATATACACAGCATTAAGGTTGATTGCATTAATGTGAACACATCCAGGCATGTGCTGATAGGTAAAGACACCAGTACAGGCAAACAGACATGCCCATGTCAAGACAACATCCACATGGTGTATGAGCAATGTCATCACATGACACACACATATATGGCAATAACATCAGATCACCAGTAAGTGCTAAATGTTTGTGACTTATACACGTCAGTGGTGTTAGTGTCATGTAGATTTGCAAAGATGTATTTGTAATCTTAATAAATGTGATACACATGTATGTTCAGCTGTACTTCTATACTTCTCTGTGAGTTACTGTGACCTGTCTGCATCATTATGTCTTCCAGGTATGCCACGTAACAGACTGTTGGTGTACAGCCGCTTGGAGGATGAGGTCCTCGTCCAATACCTCCTCGACAACCATACAACACTCTTCAGCTATGTGCCACAGGATGCACAGCAGTGGGATGCCCTGTGGGAGGAACTCTGCAGGAGGGTAAATGATGTTGGTGGTCACAATCGCACCTATCAGCAGGTGCGCTGACACTGCACTGACCTCATAAGATGGGTGAAACAGCATGCTAATGCAATCGCCAGGGAACAAGGTGCAACAGGTGGGTCCACTCACCCAGCCCCCACTCACACGTACCGAGGAGCTACTGGCCAACCTGGGGACACCTTTAGACCTCCATCCACAAGCTTTAGCTGGTATTGTGGAGGTGGGTGTCTCTCAACCATCAAGCCTGGAGTTGCCTGGTAAGTCACTACTGCACCTATAACACAACTACATTTCACATAGTTACATGTGTTACTGTACAATATGTAATGTAACATCATATGCAAGGCATGTATGCACACATGCCACATACTATAGTCTGCAACTCTATGTATGCACAGATGTGCATACTCCATAGTATAGTATATTTTACTGGCTTATGTGCTAACATGGACATTGCACCCTGTAGCTATCACACAGGTGTGGATAATGATCTTACTGCTGTGACACTCCTGTTTAGGTACCTCTGGCATTTTGCAGCGACAGCAGCCTGTGTCAGGTGAGATTGTTATTATTTAAATGGCTTGATGATGCATGGAACATATTAATTGCATGCTATCTGCCATAACACATGTACACATAATTTATGGTGGTCCTGTTAATGGACACTGGTCAGACCTGCAATGCATCACAGTGTTTACCCATGTGAAACAATTGAAGACTATATGAAACACCTACACTAAACCTTCCAAACTGTCATTGCCAGATGTGTGCACAACAGTGAATACAATGGTGGAGGTGTGTTTCACTGTAGGGACAGGTACTACATATCAGCATTACACATGTTGGGAATATAAACAGTACTGTACAGAGAGCATATGTGTACACACACTCTAAATGTGTTGGAGATGGAGTATGACCGGCCCACAGGATACACCCTTGTGGTTTATACCCTTGCTATGAACGTCACACAATGTCATGTGCTATCTGACATGTCCATGACAGGTAGTGGGCTGACTGCAACACTGCTCAACTATCTTGCAAAGCATGTCTCACATCCCATACATATCACCCTTTGTCTGCATAACACTGTCTTCAGTGGAGCATATGACATCTATGGGTGTATGTTATATGGGATAATACTGACATGTGAAATAAGATGGCCATCACAACCATTGGACAGAACATGTGTACACATGGCCATGGAGGATGGCCAGAGGCATGAAGCAACACACACAGTAGAAGTGATGTACATGTGTGTACACCCTGTTGCACATTGGCTCGACACAATGCAACTAGGGCCTTTGTGTAATGGTGATATTGCAGATGTGAAACACTAAACATCATACAGGCCTGTGCACAGCTTGTGTAGACATAACATGAAACCACCACATAACATGGCTTGAACATCTTGAGTGTGTCACAACATGAAAGCATTCACCTATATAGTATCCAAATACATACATGTGTTGCAGAACATATACATACAACCACATCAGGCCACAGATACAGTACATTCACCTTGCTGGTGTCAGACATCACTGTCATGCCTGCTCTTCATGTGTGTGAGGTACACAGATGGCATGTGGGACATAGAGTACTACTAAGTTAGCCATTTGTGGGCATAGTTGCCAGGCATCAGTAATATGTTTGCAGATGTGCAAGGGTGTCATCCGTATACCCTTCTGTGACCTGTGTCACACATTCCACATTAGGGTTTAGTGTGTATACACCTCAGTGACGTGGGTCACATTCCACATTAGATATGTATTGCATGTGAACATAGTCATGGCAATGAACTGTGTCAGTAGCTCACACTGTATAGCAATTGTGAAGCCACATGATGCCCTGCAATGGCTATGCACATCAGCTCAATGTGCAGTATGTCCCTGCATATTTGTAGGGTGGACAGACAACATTGCATCAGCTGAAGGCCCATGTTAGTATAACACGTCCCTGCATTGGGACACCATTACTGTACTGTAGATTGGAAAGGACACCATAGTGTTACACATGTATGCATGTCATTCAACATGTCAGCAGAAGACATGTCATATTACATGTGATTGGCAAGGACATACGCCACACAGCAGGCTGGTGTACTGTAAACCTGTGCTGGTCTGTGGCACCATTGCAAAGTAGGGACAGCCATGTCAAACATATGTGTACAGTCACATGCACAATGTCTAGACTCAGCTCAGCAGTTGGAGGAATAATGTTGAACAGACATGCACTGCTTTGGGGGAGATATGCAAGCTAGGGCTCAGGCGAACATAGTATACAGTCAACATACCCTACTGCTCATGTCCTCACACATAGGGACGGTGGTCAACACAAAGCATCAGTGGCAGATGTACAAAGGTCAGCGACGGTCTTAACATGTGGTGTATGTTGCACACACCATGGCAGTGCAGTACAATGGTGCAAAGTACATGTACTGTATTGCAGGTATGGGTCATAGGCTACTAACACAAATGGTACAATACAGGTATGTGTGCTAACCACCACTATAATTGTGTAGGGTGCATGCCGTCTGCTATAACACATGCATGCTGTTGTGTGCAACTCAGGGATGTACGATAACTACCACTATAATTGTCTAAGCTGAAGTTATAATTGTCTAAGCTGAATGCCATCTGCCATATCACCTGCATGTAGCGTGTGTGTCTGTGTGTCTGCGTGTGTGTGTCTATGTGTATGTCTGCATGTGTGTGTCTGCATGTGTGTGTCTGTGTGTGTCTGTCTGTGTCTGTCTGCATATGTGTGTCTCTGTCTGTCTGTGTGTGTGTCTCTGTCTGTTTGTCTGGTATAACTTGTAATGTACAGTTCTTGTCTTCCCCTCAGAGGTGTTGATGTAGGTGCATTGCCCTCCTATGGTCCACCTGATGCTAGTGTCCCCACAGACTCTAGCAGTGATAATGATAGTATGATTGAGGGACAGGCAGGGTTGTCAGAGGCTGAATCTGTGCCATTGGTTTCCATTCCACCTGTCTCTCCCTCATCCTCACACACAGTTCCCCTGCCTACACATACCCCTTCACCACTGGCCATAGAGGAAGGACAGTTGGCGAGTGGTAGCATGGAACAGGGAAGTGTGGAGACTATGGAAGGTGTGCCTACACACCATGATCCCAGTCAACTGACTGGTGATGTCCCACACAGTCATGTGCCCAGCACTGCTCATAGGAGGACCACTGGCCAACATGCCCCTGTGAGACAAAGCACATCAGCTGGAGTCACCAGATGCATTTTTCAGGCTGTAATGGAGGCACAGGGATGTGCTGAACGGCACAACATAGAAGGTCTAGACTTCAGAGGGCTGCTGTCCATTCATTAACTGACAACATCCAGGCACTTGCAAGTGCTCACCATCATCTTGCAGATGTTTTGGATAGACGATTGGGTGACATGGTGGGAGTCCTTAACCATAGCATGTCAAACCCCAAGCGTGGAATGTCTGTGCTGGAATACCTGGTGGGAGTGAGGAGTCAGGCACTTGGACATAGGTCAGCTACATCACCTGTTGAAGGTCTACGTGAACATGCTACTGCACATAGCCACTCCCATAGTGGTGGTAGCAGCAGCAGTGTAGCTGGTGCTGTGCAGTCCACACCAGGACACAGCAAGCCAAATGCATGTGGTCCTGGACGGTCCCAACAGGGACACAATTCTAGTGGACATGTGTCATCAGACAGTACCAAATCTGGACCTCTGCCTGGTAGTGCCCATGCAACCTCTGGCAGGCGCAGGTCACATGGCCATGGCTGGACACCGTAAACTGTGAAACCTGCCTTGTACAGTCTGCAGCTGTCAATAATACCCTTGTGTAGGCCAGCCACAGGCCAGACCTGTGTGCATACACACACACTGGAAATAAATGTAGGGCACCTCAACACACACACACACACACACACACACACACACACACACACACACACACACACACACACACACACACACACTCATAACATCCACACACACACAATGATATCACAGGCCCTAACACACACATGATGTCATCCAATGGCACAGCCTAGGCCTCTGGCAAACATTATCACCCTGTGCATATGATGATGCCTGTGCCACATCCCTGTCATCCACACCATTGGTGCAGGGACATGCTCATATGGTCCGATGCACAGGGTGAACATACTAGGTAGACAATTGTAGATTAATACTGTTGAGTAGTGTTGACAGGCAGCAGACATACCATGTATTACAGTTTTAGAATGCATTTTGTACATTTAACAGTATGTATCATGTGTAACAACACTAACAGCATGTTGATCTTGATGTTCTGCCTTCCTCTTTTAGGTGTGCCGGGGGATGTCGGTGTTTGCGGTTAGTGTCCCATATGTACATGTTGACTACCCACAGGTCAATACCTGCATGCACTTTGTAGCTTCCACATCACAGTTATATTCTCCGATGCTTCAATTTTGTTTACTGTTCTAATGATCCAAGAGCATGGTAGCTGTGTAGTAAGCTACTGTGTTCAGAGCCATCACATCCATAGTGGGTGACATCACAGGTACAGTTACTTGGAGCAGGGAGGAGGTAAAAGAGTGGTATGCTGGATGACAAGGGTAAAGGCCAGTGGAAATAGTGGCTTCTCATTGGGAAGCAGTAACACCCACTGCCATGACAGCATGCAAACACAGACACACCCACACACTCAGGGATTCATAGACACAGTAACACACTCTGACACACACACAGTTGCCAGTGTTCAGATGAGAAACCCTGCCTATGTACATATCATCATTATAGTACTACGCAATTACAAGATGCACCACAGAGATTACACATGTACAGGTAGACGGAATGGCCTAGGATCGGGGACATCGACAGGGTTACTACAGTGCAGTGAGTGTATATGGGGAGGGGGGCCAATCAGTTGGCTATGTAACAACAGGTCACACCCCAGGGTGTACATGTTAACAGGTGGTTAGAATGCCCATCTACGATTGATGATATCAACAGGGATGCTAGATTGCATTGAGTGGATGGGGGAGGGGACATTAACATTTCACTATGGTAAAATATAGCCTCACTCCAGGGACTGGACAGCCATAGACATGGACAGCCATATACACACACATACACACACACACACACACACACACACACACACACACACACACACACACACACACACACACACACACACACACATACACTGTGGCATTCACAAAGATATACACCTATGTCACACACATACAGACACAGGTGTGAGGTTCAACCACCTGCCTATGCCTTTCTTTCTACACGTCACTCTGTACTGGTGTCAATAACAGTGTTCAGGAGAGTGAAAACATGTGGGATGTATTCCCAACCATATGTGACATATGTGGACACACACACACACACATATACATGTGCCAGTACTGTGAATCAAACACCTGCCTATCTCATGCTAGGTATTACAGAAGTACAGCACTATCACAGCCAGTACAAAGCTTATTGACTCTTTCTTTTGCCAACTGTGCTGATATATGCACAGGGGAGGTATTACTGTTACAGGTGTCATGAGGTTTGCCTTCAGTGTCACCCTTACAGCATTCTACATTGTCTGTCTTCTACATCAATTAACAAAACCTGACCTTAGCAATTACACAGGTTACTGTAGGAATGGTTGTAACACACCAGTGAGCTGTCCTCAGTAATCATTCATCTGCAAAGAAGCCCCACCACTTAGTAGTCATGTCCAAACATCTGTCCATACCTCATGTACAGCTTATTGTACTTAGAGCATATCACCATATACAGTTGGCAATGCTGAAGCTGTATTGCAACAGCATGATGTACTCAGACAACAGTCACCTTCAGACATCAGACACTGCACACACATGGAATCGACATAAACATCAATACATGTACACATATGCGGTCTACATCAGTAAGTGCACTAGCAGGTCAAGAGGATACATTCCATGCCTTCTCCATGCCATGTATGAAACATAGCCAAGCATTACACCATAATGGATGTTGTATTCATGTACTGGTAGGGCACCACCACCTTCACCGAGCAGCCAAATGTACATATATGACAACAGCACATATCAGCGAGACACACACTGCATTATTCCATGTCATGCTCCTACAGACTGTTACTTGACAGTCCCATGGTGAAACCAGGGCACTGTAATGGTCAACAGTGAGCACATCATATTTGCCACACACACCTCTTGTTAACTGGAAGAGTGCCAGCAATGTGCTCTATTTGAGCTAGGCAGTACACTCATTCAAGCATCTACGAGGTCTGTGACTTGTAAACATCTCACTCCAGCATGTACTGGCTATTGCGGTACTAAGGCTAATGTCCAGACAGCACACAGAGTGTATGTCTTGCAGTTGTTGACATGGGGTATATGTAGGAGCTGTGGCCACACATGGCTGTACATGTCATGAACATATCACCTGTGACTACACAGGAACATACAGAGCAGAGCTGGATTTCCCTGAGTCTGTCAATACAGGCCTTGTGTAGGTCCTATGATCCTGTTATTTGGGTATGATTGTAGGCATTGCATTAGATGGACATGTCTAATGACATACATGCCACATGGGGTGTTGTATGATAGGACAGGTGTCATGGGTGATCAGTAGAGAGGGAATATTACCTCTGCTAACATAGATATCAAACCTTATGTACTGTTAGCATGCTATCTGCCATGTGCATGTGTGTGTAATGACTGTAGCCACCTGTATGTAGAAAGGATAACTAAAGCTATGGTAATGTCATTTATGTTGTATGAGTGTGGGATGTACATATCCAGGGCAGGTACAGTTAGTTCATATCCAACCATGAGGGTGTTGTTTACTGGTGTACAGCAACAGTCAACCGTGTTAATGCTGACAACATCCGAGGCACCCTGGTATGTGTACAACTGAGCTGGTTACAAACAGTGGTATTATTGCATTGCATAACACATTATGCAGCTGTGTCTGTGCATGGGTACTTTGCACAGTTGATGTAGGCCTAGGTACAGTCCACCAATCAAGGGTTATCTGGTGGTCTACCATACTATGTCATACCACATATGGATGTGTGTTGGTAGTCTGGGGACAAGGTGGTGGATGTATATGAGGATACAACCTAGAATGCAGCATTTGCCATTGTCACCTGTACCTGACTCATCTGTTATGCGTTATGTCGGAGTAGTGGTCTTTACATGTGAGTAGCCTTTATGAATATGTGTACACCGCCACCTGGAATGGTCCATAGCACTGTTATGGCCCACATGTCTGGATCTGAGTTATATGGTGGTAGTGCAACTGTGCACTACAGAGCCTTTAGCCAGGTGTTCCTCACTGCACAGATGTCAGTATTCCCCCTTGTAGGTTCTACATTGAGCAAATGGATTACTAAAGTCACACATCTAGCACTGCTTAGCATAAGCATCCAATGCAATTGTCTTGTAGGTGTCAGGGTGATACTTCTGGGTGTAGGACATTTGCCTTGGAATGTGGCTATATGGGTAAATGCGACCTAGGTATTATTCACACACATGTGAAACATGGATGCATGTGCTCTGTGTTGAAGGCTTGTCATTCAGTCATGACAGCCCAGAATGACAGATGCTGGACAACCTCATAATAACAGCAGGACTTTGGCTCATTGTTTTGGTCTAGCAGTTGCCACTCATACCATGACATCATTGCGAGTGGCAGTAATGTGCTTGGTAACAAATGCCTCATGTACGGTGATGGACAGCAGCAGAAATTGTGTATATGACCAATGTTAGATATACGTAGGGTAGCAGTCCTGCTAATAATGACAACTACTAACACAGCCGGGTGAGGTCATCTTGACACCTGCACTTCAGTACCATTACACAATGTGGTTCACACATTATGCTTGCACATGCCACTGTTCCACGTCTAATGCCACTGTCTACAACCTGCTATCAATGTATGCCTTTCAGGGCAGCAAAGTGTATGGCACATGCTGTAGGTAGCATCCACCTGTGTGTCCCAGGTAACCTATTGTCTGTCACATCCACACATGCATGAATGTATATACTTAACATATATATGTCAGTACATCTTGTACATGTATGCATGTCTATCACACAGCACAGACACAGATATATTATTTACGGGCCACATACAGGTATCAGGTAGTAAACCAGTATGATGTGCATATATACTGATAGGTAAGATGTACACAGCTGTAAACCTGTGTCTTTACAATAGGAGTCCATTACAACATGTTCTGTAGATGTAAGTATATGAGCATGCACACTATGGCCTTCTGTGGTTAGAATCGGAGTGCATCCCAAACAGACCTGTGCTACAAAGTGTATGAGTGTACCCACTGCCACCTTCTGTAATTTGAGTCAATGCATCGAACAAGCCCTTTGTTACTAAGTGTATGAGCATGCCCAGTTTAAACTTGTGTAGCTGTAGTCATAATGCATCCCAAATGACCCTGTGCTACTAAGTGTATGAGCATGCCCTCTGTAATCTCTGTGGTGCATCTTGTAACTGCATAGTACTGTAATAGTGACCTGTAGATAGGCAGGAGTTCTGATCCCACCACTGGCAACTGTGTGTGTGTGTGTGTGTGTGTGTGTGTGTGTGTGTGTGTGTGTGTGTGTGTGTGTGTGTGTGTGTGTGTCTCAGCAAATGCCTGAGTGTGTGTCAACAAATGTCTGAGTGTGGTTGTGTGTGTGTATTTGTGTCTGCATCCTGTCATGACAGCGGGTTTTGCTACATTCCAAAAATATACATCCTTTTGCACTGGCCTTTATCCTTGTCAACTGCTAAACCTCCCCCCCCCCAACTGGAAGTAATCAGTCCTGTGGTGTCACCCCGCTCAGAAGTGGAATCAGAGTAAGTGTAATTGTATGTGTTCTGTGGCACATACCCCAACTGCATACCACTGTACTAGTTACCTTTATATAGGCAAGATGTGCATGTATAATACTGGCATGTGTGTGCGTGTTTGTGTGTGTGACTACCCTGTAGACAGGCATACACATGTGTAATGTCTTTTAGCACACCATGGTAGCCATCTGTGGTGACTGGTGTCTACAAAGTATTACATAGTTAGGAATGGCAACAAATACACAGTCAAGCATGACTACAGTTGGTTATGTTATTTTCCTGTGCCACTATTGAGCAGTGACACAGAAGTGGTCGCTGGGGTGTAAGTCCATACCCATCATTCCCCCACCCTAATTCCACAATCCCCAGGGTAGATTACATTAGCCATCATTCCCCACCCCAAACTCCACATACACAACAACCATCCCTTCTTTGGTGAACTGCTTAAGAGTTAAATGTTATAACACAAGAGATGCCTCTGTTTTGTGTACACGTCGGTTCTTTGGAACCCTTCTGTGTCACAAAGGCTGTTCAGACATGTGTATATATATATATATATATATATATATATATATATATATATATATATATATATATATGGCTATAGCTGTGTCTGTGTATATGCCTATATATATATGTGTGTGCACACATCTTGTAGGTGCATATATATATATATATATATATATATATATATATATATGTAGTTATGACAGTTGTACAGATGTGGACTTGTCTTTGTTGTTTCACTGAGAACAGTACATTCAAGGGTACTGTACATTTGTACACAAAGTGACTGTCCCATTTGTTTTCAGTACTGTGGAATACTTGTAGTAAGATGTGCATTATAGTCTCCATGCAACATATATACAACTCATATGGCTTAGTGGTACATCCGGTGACTTCAGTGTGCATGGTTCAAGGTTCAAGACCTGCAAGCCTAGTTGACACTGTCAATTAGGACTGCATAAGGCAGTTGTAAGCAGGTGTAAATGTGCTTTCGTGACAGTAAGCAGCGAGTGCACACAGGTAACAGACATGTACGACTTGCAGTACACTTGAAAAGCCCTTCTTTGGCAATCCTGCTGATGTCACCCACCTACAAATACACCTCTGGGACTGCTGTAACACAGTAATCTCCATGGCATGTGCTGTAACTGCGTAATGCTGTAGTGTGTTAAACTAGTTTGGTAGGTGTTCTAATCCCAGACAGGCCAACTGTATATGTCTGCCTGCCTGTGAAAGAAATGATGCTTTTAGAGTATGCACACTCTTTACAAATCACATAACCTCATTTGGTATTCCTGCTAATGTCACCCACCTAGAAATATACCTCTGGGACGGATGTAACCCAGTATTCTCCATAGCATGTGCTGTAACTACATAATGCTGTAGTGTGATAAACTAGTTAAGTAGGGGTTCTATTCCAAGACAGGTCAACTGTGTGTGTGTTTTTGTCTGCCTGAGAAAGGAACAATGCTTTCTAGAGTATGCACACTCTTTACAATTCACATAACCAACTTTGGCAATCCTGCTGTTGTCACCTACCTAGTAATACACCTCTGGGATTGCTGTAACCCTGTAATCCCCGTAGTGCATGCTGTAACTGCGTAATACTGTCATGTGATAAACTAGTTAGGGACGGGTTCTATTCCAGGACATGGCAGGTGTGTGTGTGTGTGTGTGTGTGTGTGTGTGTGTGTGTGTGTGTGTGTGTGTGTGTGTGTGTGTGTGTGTGTTTGATAGTCAGAGCCTGTGTGGAGGTGGCTGTGAGTGACTAACCACTGGACATGTTGGGGAGCGTATTTTGTAGTTTTCCTATATGGTGTCCATATTATATGTCACAATGTCCACCTCACGAGGAGTACAGATGTCAATCATCCAAGGGACTGTGTTGGCAAGCCATACCCCTACATCTGGCAAAAGGCCTGGTGAACAAGGTATGCAACCCTACTATTACCCAGAATACGTTCTGAACCCATGTGTCATACACAAACACACTTGCCTAGACTATCCCGCTGTGTTGCTAGTACCCTGCACATTGATGACAGATAGTAGGCATGGTGTGATTGCAGTGGGCTGCAGAGGGCATTGCACCCTGTCCAGCAGTACAATAGGCACATAATTGTGGACAATGTGTCTTCACTATGTTCCCCACTGGATGTCTATAACATATGTGGTGCCATCAAATGTGATCCACAGAGGCCATACAATGCCTTACACACGTGTCCTGTATTGACTGATGCCACTGACACCAGGGAATACCTGTATCATGCTATCAATGCAGGTGTAGGGTCAACCTGCTGTCTATAAGCAGGTCCTGCCACACCAGGCCAGTATTGGCATATCTGAGGATAACAGTCTGTGTACACAACATGTGCCGGCCAAACCAGGTACACTTGTACATGTCACTTCACATTATTGCGGGACATGCACATCCCAGGCAATGTCCATGTCAAGGACTATCACACACAGACATGGCATGCATTTCAAAGCAATGGCCATACACAATGGTAACCAGGATGTCAGGACAGTTCATACAATACACATCTGTGTGAGGCATTGCAGACACAACACCCCTGTACCACACTGCACACCACTGTCGGGTGGCATGATGCTAAGGATTACCCCTCACCCAGCCTTGTACAGCCATCTTGCACAGCCAACCACTACACACCCATGAAGCAATGCACACATGCATGTCAGTACTGGCACCTTGTGCCTGCATGTGGGGTATGATGCTCCCAACCACAGTCACATCCAGTATAACTCCCATTGGCATAACGACTGATGTCAGACATGTTCACATGCCCTAGCCCATAGAACCTCCGGATATCCCCTGTGGTGCATGTAGTACCTGTGCATTACTGCAATGTGGCGAACTAAGTAGTTAGGAAGTGTATTTGTGGGCCTGGCAAAGTGTGTCAATGTGAGTCCATTCAAGAGTGTGTTTGTGTTGACAATGACATCCATTCATGTGGACAGCCATGTGTGCTGCACCTAATGTATGTCTGCTATCTCTCTGTTGTAGATGTCACTCACCAGCACACATATATGTTCTTACAGCACACCAACATGTCAGCTTTGTGGCACATGGAGTAACTGCATGCACTTGTAATAGTAATGACTAGTCAGTCAGGGGTTTGAACCCCTGTACTGGTAGGTGTGTGACAGATGATGCTTAGGTTTTAGTCTCCAAGCCCTTCTCTGATGTACTTTACCTGTGCCTGTCCCTCCCACACACTCTCTGGTGGATGTGGAGTTGTACACCTGCTCAGCAGCAGCTTGTGTTTTGTAAATGATGGTCATGATCAGCTGATGGCCTCTGTGCCTATTGCAGTCCTCCTCTAGCTGATTGCATGTGGAACAGCTGTGATGATGTTCCCATAGCCAATCGCATGGAAACACAGTACAATATGTAAGAACATCATGTTGGTGTTTGCCCATGACTGTCGCTGTGAGTGGAACCTGGATCTGGCGTTTGGTAAATGGCATCACAGATGATATCTTAATGTTCCTAAAACAACATACACAGTGGAAAATAGCCTAAAGACAGGAGGGTGATGGCCCAGACATGACTACAGCATGTAAGTGTAGCTATGCTTCATTGAGCAGATGTCATGCAGTATACATGCATGTGTTGTGTTCCCTCTGCAAATGTATACCATCTGTTGTGTTGGGTTGATGGTCATATATATGCGTGCTGTTATAAGTAATCCAAAATGCTGTTGACTATTACTAAGCCATATCTGTGTTAAAACTGCAACACCATGGGCTGTATGGGTTTGGTGATCCCGGCAGAACCTCCTGTTCCACTTCAGCTGGCCATGGCACTGGGCACCAGCACATCTGGGGCCCAGCCTTGGACCTCCACTTCTGTTGGCTCTGCACCACCTTCTGGTGGAACCACCACTGAGGATGGGGCTTGTCCACCCTGGGAGCAGGTCCAGACAGGAACTTGTCTGCTGTTGTACAGACCCAGACATGGTGTGTAGGGGGCTCAATAAGTGGTTCTGAGGCCAGATACACCAGCTCAAGGGCAGTGTCACATTTACAGGGTGAACCTGCCCCTCCTAGATAGCCCCCAGCACTGCCACCTTTGCGGTTGTTTTGCTGCAATGGTGGCTGCCCATGGCTGGGGACCTCCATCCCACTGTTTCCATCTGGGGGCTCATGGACTTGTGACTGCTGAACACCCCTCCCCGTCCAAGGTGTATCCTCCCACATGTGTCATATACCGACCCTGTATGCTGTCTTGTCTGTCATCTTACTCAACCTATCCTCCACGAGCATACCTACTCCCCTTCCAACACATCCCACTCTCACCCTATGGAAACAAAAGGCCAATCAGTTCCTAGATCAACATTTTCCCCATACATATCTGTCCATTTCACACACGTGTCCACTGGACACATGTAACCCTTTTAATATGCATCACAACATACTTCAGTTGTCCTCACCCCTGTCTCTCAGGCACACGATCCTGGTATGCACATGGTTCCTAAAGGTTCCAGGTACACGTGATGCAGATGACCCCAATGTACACACAATACTACCGGTCTGTCTATGGTTACCCCATTTACCTTTTTCATGATGATGATGTCGCACACAGCACCTTGCAAGAGTACTGTTCTCACATAATTATTGGACAGGAACTGTTGTGTTAATGTAAATAAAATGCACAGAGTGATGTATTTGGCCAATGTACAAATGTTTCCGTGTATTAATGACACATGTCTGTCTGAGGGGGTCTTGATATTACATAGGACAACACCACTACATACTACAGGTGTTGCTGGTGTTTCCCTTTTCATTTCTTTGTAACGCTTTGTTGTCACATGAGATGTTCTTGATATATCTATATATCTATATATATATATATATATATATATATATGTATGTATCTATATCTGGACATAAACACATCATACATCTACATGATGGAATACATTTCCTATACTGTTGAATGACTGTGCTGGATGATATGTTTGTGATAACATCCAATGTCTGTATATCTGCCATGACTTAGTGGTAAATCACATTAGCTGTGTGTGCAGGGTCCTGGTTTTGAGCCTTGCAGAGGCCGTTTATTTTGTTGCTGGGCAGAACAAGGCCGTTGGATACAGAGTGATTAAGGCACATTAAAGCAGTTGTGAGTGGGTGTGCATGGGTTTGCGTGGAGCTAAGCAATGATAACCTCTGGTTACAGTTTCTTACACTCAGTTTGCCTCTACATTGCTTCACCAATGCAATACTCGCATACTGGCGGCCAAACAGGCTTACACCTGCACTTGCAAATGCACTGCATTTGGTGTTTGCACCTCTGACAATCACACCCCTGGGTGAGGACTACGAAATTACCTTGTGATGCCTGTTACATCAGATTACATGCCTACAGTATCAGGAATGGCTGCCCATTAGGCGAAAGCATGCCATTCGACTGTACGGAATCCACAGCCTGTCCAGAATTTGATTCATATTATTAGTGTGTTCCTCTTACAATCTGCACCTGTCTGGCTAATACATGGGAACTGACACTCTTCAATACAAACAAGTAATTGGATTTTGGAACCCACATCCTTCAGCCGAGTCATGCTACTGCATACCTAATATTCTATCATCTTTCTAAGGTTGTAAGTGGAATATGTGCTTTCTGTCCCTATCAGACCTCTCAAACGATTGGGGACTAATATCAAATGAATCAGGGAAATGTCATAACAACATCAGAGACACATTTAAATTATTAGTGCTATTAACCTGATACATTGACAGACTCAGAGCATATGAATTCATACACATTTTCTGAGGTAAATGATGTATATAACTCTTAATTGTTGTTGTTATTCATTACATGTAATTCACCACATTTCCTTCAAAAGTCACTAGTTTTAGGAGTGATTAATTGGGACAGAGTTAGTATTTGAGTCGAAATCAGGGACGTCCCTGGAAATTGGGGACAGTTCAGAGGTATGGTCACTATTTGTTCCCCCAATGGTTTATGTCCTGTCCAGTGGATTTGCTCTTAGGGGTTGGAGGTATGGGCATCAGCTATGCCCATTTCAGAATATTACTTACATCCCCGGGGTGGTCCTAATACGACTGCACCAGCCAACTCCTGCACACCTAGGCCCATAATTGCATACCCATAGTTCCCCCACCTGCCACTCCTCTACAGCACTCATCCTTACTGTGGGTGCAGGTGGGGTATAAATACACTACTACACACTGCCCACTCTCCGCGTGTCGGGACACATGTCATACATTGTGTCGACCCATGGGTTATTAGGCTTGCACAACCTACTTGTCCATGTACATCTACAGCCTGGCTTGATGAATCATTACTGGGACTGACTCAGATGATCATTAATTTTTGGGTGTCCCACAAGGGACATCGATGTCTATGTTTCAAGATTAGACCTGGCAGGTCTCTCCCACTGGTATTATCCTGCCGGTGGTCTGGGAAGCAGTGGTGTGTTTACTTTTATTGTGTGTCTGTATGTCTCACCGGCCTAGCAGGGGGGGGTTGCTGCTACATGTTACACATTTGTTTATTGGACCCCTCAACCCATTATGCACGGCCCATAAACATATGTAATTCATAACTGCTGTATCATATCCTAGGTATATACATATGTATATTTACAATCACACACACACACATATATATATATATATATATATATATATATATATATATATATATATATATATTACTATATGCAGATATATCTGTATATGTATGCATACATGTATATATTTATATATTGCTGTCTATATATATATATATATATATATATATATATATATATATATATATATGTATATATCTCCAACAACATATAGGTATATGGGTGTCTGCATATGTATGTATCTATATGTGGGTATGTATATGTATTCTGTCTCTGTATGTATACATTTGTACTACAGAGAGGGAGAGGCTTATCTCTATGTCGCTATGGGTAGATATACACACACATACCTCTACATATATACATCTGGTTATTCCATTCCTTGACATATAGATTACACTTTGCTGCAGTAGGACTCGTAGTGGGTGTGGCTGCTTGTTGGGTGATGCCTCTGCCCAATGAACACATTTTCTTACATTCCTGGGGCTGTCCATATAGGCCCACATCAGCCAACTCCTGCACACCTAGACTCATAAGTAGTTCTGAATACACCACTACACGCTGTCCACTCTCCACTTCACAGGACCCATGTCATACAATTGTCTCTACCCATGGGTCATCAGGCATTCCCACCCTTGTATTCCGGGTATGTATACACCCCAGCCAGAATGGATGGTGTATCACCTTCTTTTGATTTTGGCAATTTTTGGGTGTCCCGCAAGGGACTGTCTGTGTTGCAAGATTAGATTTCACGGGTGCACTGTGTACCCCCCCCCCGGTTGTATCCTGCCTGTGGTCTGGGGAGCAGTGGACTATTTACAGTGTTTACAGGTTTGTGTGTATGTTTCCCGTGTCTGGCTGTGGGGGGGGTGGAAGATCATGCTATGTGTTTCATGTTTCTAGCTTGGGCACCTCCCTTCCATTCATAGCCTGTGAACATATGTCATTCTTGTGTGTTGTTTCCTATCATAGCTGTATATCTGTGTATATCTACGCACGCACACACACACACACACACACACACACACACACACACACACACACACATATATGTGTATGTATATTCGTATATGTATATGTCTGCAACTATATATATATATATATATATTTATTTATTTATATATTTATGTATATATGTATATATATATATATATATATATATATATATATATATATATATATATATATATATATATGACTATGTCTATATGACTTGTTTTGTCAACAGTTCATTTGATCGACAAGCATTTGCCCCCTTCCCCAATGTTGTGCGACCCTGGAGTTGATATATATAGTTAGGGGGAGTGTGGGGGGCACAGCAATGCTTGTCGATCAAATGAACTGTCAACCAAATAAACAGTCAATCATATGAACTGTCGACCAAGTCATATAGACCCATATATATATATATATATATATATATATATATATATATATATGTGTGTGTGTGTGTGTGTGTGTGTGTGTGTGTGTGTGTGTGTGTGTGTGTGTGTGTGTGTGTGTGTCTGTAAAGCAATGCATACCCCGCACAAATGCACTTACACACAATTACTGGTGTTTATATATGCTTAAACCTGCTTACTAGTGCCTTATTCATTATGACACTGACACTTCGCTCCAGTTAACTTTTAATTGTTATTTTGCAGGTTATACAGTGGACAGATGTTGCAATATGTTCATGTACAGATTACCGATGGTAAATGGTATGTGATGCAGTGGGATTCGGAACGGGAATGTCTGTTCATTAGGCGGTTGCTCTAACCAATACACTATTGCTGTGCTGCTTCATTTGCATATATACCCATGTACCCATGGCTCCTGGTTCCCCAAATACCCACCCCAATGCCTCCCTAACAGTGCAGTCATCTATTCTCCAGTTGGATTTGTGGTGTATCCACACCACTACACATTGGCCACAACCTACTCCTATAGACTAATCCCATCGGTTGACTCACTCCACGTATCCTCAGAACTCCCAAACTTTTAGTCCACAAACATTGGTGACATGAGCGACCAAAAGGCCACTGTTCGCACTTTTTGGGTTGTCCCACATGGGATACGCATGTGTTTATGTCAAGATTAGACTCTATTCTTCATTACATTCTTACTCCTGTTAACATGACACTACAATAAATGAATAAGTATGCCTATGTGGTAATGCACTTGTTACACATAAGATCCTAATTCTGTACGTGTTCGGCATATTTCTTTTACAAATAGACCAGTTTAGTAATTGGCGTTGCCATAGTAGGCAGATCACAGGAATGATTCCATGTGTGAGAAAGTTCTCACATTTGACTTTTTTCAGCACAGCACTGACTTCGGACATTGTACACACTTTTGCATTTTAGCAGTTTCATCCCTTCCCTCTTATGCACAACCTATTATTCTATCTACTGTCAAGGTTTGTAAGAGCACATTCATGTTATTTATGTCTGCAAATGGAATGAATGTGTTACAGAGAATGTACTTCTACATATAGATGTCTGCATATGTGTATGCATATATACTTATAACGAACTCGCTGACCTCCATGGGGTGGTCCGATTAGAACCAGCCTATCCAACCCTGGCACGCCTGGCTCCATAATTTCATACCCATAGTTCCTCCACCCCACCCAAGTTCAACATACACATATACCATCCATTGTCCAGTTGTTATCGCAGCCATGACACACCTCCACACATTGCTCTCTCTCGAGCGTTAGGGGCCCTACATGTATGTTGTCCCAACCCATGTATTCTCAGGCTCTCCCACCATTTAGTCCTTGAACATACCTGCCCTTGCTTGTGTAATGGTCGGATGGCCAAATAGCCTAACAATTTTTGGGTAATCCCACCAGGGACTACCCTCTGTGTGTAAAGTAGACTTAGCAGATCAACAATGTTACCCCCACTGCTAATATCCTGCCTGTGGTGTGAGTAGCAGTGCTTTGCTCACTCCTGCCCAGCTTGATATGACATAAGCTGACAGCACTATATAATACTGGGGTTGCCGAGGATTCCCTTCTCATTCCTTTTGTATGCTTTATTGTTACATCATTCTTTCTTCATATATATATATATATATATATATATATATATATATATATATATATATATATATATGTGTGTGTATATATATATATATATATATATATATATATATATATATATATATATATATATATATATATATATATATTATATATCTGTACATATTTATATACATTTCCTATGCTGGGCACTGCTTAGACCTGTGCAAGCGCACTCAGACTTGCTTACTGGAACTTATATATGTTTACTGCTGCTTATTTGTGCTTACACCTGCTTGCTAGTGCCTTATTCATTATGACAGTGACACTTTGATTGAATGATATTTAAATTAAATATCTCATGCGATACTCTTATGTCAGTTTTACAACAAAACAACATTCATTCCACATAAAAAATGATATGTGCTATTGTTGGGCTCGAACTGTGAATGCCTGTTCGTTAAGCAGATGCTCTAAACACTACACTATTGACATTTACATTGATTCCACATGTTTTTCTCTATTTGAATGAATTTGATGTGTAAGCTATGCTCAGCGGAGGGCAGTGACATGCAAACATGCTGCGCTTTGCTTACACCTTCGATACTGCAGCAATTCAAATGTATAATAGGGACACGGGGAATCTAATTGTGAAAGTTCTAGGGACAGGGCTCAACATTCCTCTACGTGCATGTGTGTTTACTATTTCAATTTTATTTCACTGTTCATGGACACTCTTGTATGCTTAGCATACATTTAGGTATCCACGGACACCGAATTACTGACTTACTATTAGAGGCGGGCTCTACTAGTAGGCATAGTAGGTTTTGCAACTGTCGGGGCATGTTTAAACCTCCGTAGAGCACTTGTACATGCCCCCTGCACTCGCACACATTTCCTGTGCATGGTGAAGGTGCAGCGGCATGCCCTCATACATATTCATATAGCGCTGCTGTGCCATCTGTAGTGAGGACGCTCGGCGCAAGGCTAAAACCGTCCTTGCGCCGAGCTTCTTGAATCCCGAGGATTGTTCCTACAAATTCCATTTTTTATGCAGATTGCTCCTGCCCTTTTCTAAAGATCCAACTTCCAGTTCGTTTATCTCTGTTACAATATTAACTACTTTAGATACAGTTGGTTTAGATTTGAGTTCCGTTTTCTAGTAATTGCTTTTTTGGCAGTCACCAGAATTAAACTTAACAAGGTCTTACTATGTCTAGGCAATTTAGATCATGTATCCCAGCTCAAAACAAAAATATTTCTTTAGTTACACCCATTTTCTCACCCAATATTTTTGCCAGAGTACTCTGTATGAAATGTTTAAAGTCTGACAACTCATTACACTCCCAAAACATATGTTCCCAGTTTCCTCTTTCTTCCCCATCACACCTAAAACATTTGCCATCTACTTGTGCAAAAATTCTTTGGCATCTACCTGAGGTATAAAAATACCTATGCAAACTCTTCCAAGCATAAATTCTAAATCTTCTAGACTTTGTTGCATATTTGGGAGCCATACTGTACATATGTCCTTTCATTGTTTCCTTGTAAATTGCTTATTCAGTCTCTCTTACCTGGCTTTTCTAACTTCCTCTGATTGATTTCTACAGTGATTGTGCAATATTTCACATGACAAACTAAAAATCCCTTTTTTAATAGCAACTTGTTTTCTAGATTCAACTAAAAACATTACCAAAACAGGTCTTTCACTTGGGATTCCCCTATCCCTTTCTCTTTGCCTATACTTTGTTAGTACCTGTTAGGGAAGGTGGTCTTTAGCCTGCAGTCCAAATGTCTTCTTGGCATTTTCCCATTCTATTACCTCCACTCTCTTGTTATTGCCCCCAATACCCCGGTTCCTTTGCCAGGTTTTTCCAGTATATTCCACCTGCATCTTGTCGATTCTTACCCCTAATTGCAGTCATCCCTATCGGTAGAATCTCCTTCTTCCATTCTTGCATTGGCTTATCTCTTAGAATACCTTCTGCTGCTTTATAAATATAATATTCTGTATGGCTATTATTATTCTCCTTAAGGATCTGCATCCAAAATCCCACTCTCTCCTTATTTCCTGAATTTCCCCCCATTTCATCATCATCATCATCATCATCATCCATTTCCACTTTGAATTATAGATTTCTGCTTGTGTTATGTATATGAGCCTTAACTGAGTAGCTCTAAAATATAGTTTCAAATAAAGTAATCCTAAACACTTTGTTCTACTGAAGGAATCACCTTATCCAGCTTAACACTTGCCCTCTTCCCCTCCCAACTAAATTCCTTCAACTCTTTATTAGTTACTGTCTACAACTTCAACATGTATATAAAAATAAAAGGATTAAAAACATTTTCACTACTTGTATCTTGCTATCCATATCCATGAATAAGAGCTTCCAGTTTCTCAGTTTTTGTATTATCTTTTGTTTAGACTATTCCCACATATCCTTAGCTGCCATAACAGAATCCCTTTGAACCCATACTCCTAAATATTTCATTTTAATCATATCCCAATAAATATGAGTATTGGAAAACCAGTTTGTGTGTGGGTGCATAGTTTCAGCTATAGCCTTTCTTTTGTGATTTAATTTCATATCCTGAAAAAAAATTGAAAGTGTCTCAGAATGTTCAACAACATCGACGTGTCCTTTCCTGGTTTTATTAAATACAAAATAATAGCTTCTACAAATAAAGCCAGCTATTCTTGATTACCATACCAATTATATCCTTGAATTTCTGAGTCACTTATTTTTTGCAAGTAGCTCTAAATATAATGCAATATCACTTTCTTCATTCCTAGTATCCACACTTCCACATGAATACTATCTATTCCTGGAGACTTTCCTGCAGATTGATTATACATCACAGTTTTTATCACATCTCTTCCGATCTTAACATCTATTGTTGGTGGTAGGTCTGTTAATTGTTGAACTTCAGCTACCTTTAACCTTGGCATACTTACATCTTCCAGAAATATTTCTATTCATACTTTTTCTTGATTTCTATGTTCCTCTGCTTTATACAAATTTTCATAAAATTTCAGAAATATATCTGTTTAGTTTTCTTGTTATAAGCTCCCTAAGTTTGTGAACAACCCTTTCTACTTTCTGTTGCCTAAGTAATTGTGCTAATAGTTTTTGTGCTCTGGAGTTATTAAAAACAGTTGCAAAGCAGCACTCTTTCTAGATTCATGCATATTATCCAGACAATCCTTTATTTTCTCTTTAGCACTCTGCAGTTGCCCCTTTTCTTGTTGAGATTCCCCTTATTTTGCAATACTTTAACCTTTGTCAGCCTCTCTACATGATTATTGTTACTTCTTAGTGATATCTCTTTCTTTCTTATATTTCTACCCTATTTTTAAACTCCACTTTCATTTTATCTCACTCACTATCTATAACTCCTGAAGAAATTTCTATCTAATTTAATAGTTCTCAAATACTTTCTACTACCCATTCCTTAAATTCCTCTCTTTTTAAAAGATAAGTGAGAAAGTACTGGTGTCTCATTTTTATTTCATTGCCCTATATTTTTATCTTAGTTGTTATAGTCACATGATCTAAAATAGTTACTGGATGTATGTCAAAGCTTTCAATTAAAAGCACATGTTGATATGAAATACAATTTCTCACTAGTCTAGCCAAGTTATTGTATCTTGGAAAATAGGTTCATAGGTTGGTACTAGGCTATCAGCCCTAGGGCCTATACAAGCCTAGCCATAACAATTCTCTGGCTATTTCTTCCCACACTATTTACTTCCCTGGACCCCTGTCTAACAGGGTGACTGACGTGATCCCCGGGGTGAATTTCCTTTCTCCCATCCAATCACCAAGGCTCCTTTTGAAGAGGGCCAAAGAGGCACTCTGCTTGACATGTATGGTCAATCTATTACAGAGTCTGGGGAGTCTCTGGGTCAGGAACCTATCCCTCCAGCATGTTATGCTTATTGTGATGACAAGGTTTAGATCCCTGGAGCGTGTGGCTCTGAGGGATTGGGATTTCTTTAAGTGTAGTATGTCCAACAGCTCTGGGTTTGACATGGCCTTGTATGTTAAGCAGAGATCGCCTCTGAGTAGAAGATATGCGACAGAGTATAGCTGGAGTTTTTAAAGGTGGTCAGCGTAAGGCATCTGCTTTAGGCCTGTGATTCTTTTAGTGAGGTATTTCTGTGGCCTTTCCAGTTGTTGCAGATGTCTTGAGAGGTACATACCAAATGGGGCATTGTAGTCTATAATGGGTCTAATGAGGGATGAGTACAGTGGGACAATGACCTCCTTTTTTCTGGATGAAAAGCCCTTAGTGATGAGGTGTGCCACATAGAAGGATTTCCTGACTGTTGTGGCAATGTGGTTATCGAAGGTGAGAGACCACTGTCCACCTGTGTCCCTAAGTCTCTTATCACACTTTTGGTGCTTAGTGTACTGCCACCTACATGGTAATTCATGGCTACATGTTTTTTCCCAAAGGGGATAACTATATATTTCTTAGCATTGAGCTTGAGCCCATGGCACTGGCACCAAGCATCTGTTTTTGTAAGGCCCTTTTGTAGAGTATCCACATCATTTGGGAATTCAATAATGGCTCTCAATTTGCAGTCATCTGCAAACTTTGTTAGCCAGAGTCCCTTAGTGTTGGCCTGTATGTCAGAGAAGTAGATGCCAAACAAGAGCGGTCCCAGAACTGAACCCTGAGGTACTCCACTTGTCACTTGTCTGGAGCTGGATTTGGAGTCAGCTACTTTTACAGTGTGGGTTCTATCAGTAAGCCAGTTAGCAACCCATTGGGTGATATAGGGATTAATGCCCAACTTAGTAAGTTTATATATGATTCCAGAGTGGGTGATGGTGTCAAAGGCATTTGCAAGGTCTAGATAGACTGTGTGGACCACCTTACCCTTGTCCATGGCTCTGGAGACTGATTCAAAGAAGTCAATCAGGTTCAGGAGACAAGATCGGCCCTTCATGAACCCAAACTGGGTGGGGTCCAGTGTTTGAAGGTTTCCAATGTCTTTGTTTATAAGTTCCATGATAATATGCTCCATGGCCTTGCAGATAAGGCTTGTCAGACTGATGGAACAGTAGTTTCTGGGATCCAAGGTGGATCCCCCCTTGTGGAGTGGGATAACTGTAGCTCTGCACCACTCAGTGGGCAGTAAACCTGAGGTGAGGCTATGATTAAAAATGACACTTAGGTGAGGTGCCAGTTCATATTGTAGTTCATGTAGTACACAGCCTGGGATGTCATCTGGTCCCATGGATGCTGTATTCTTAGCTTTGGAGAGTGCGTTGTTTACTTGTGTGGCTGTTAATACCGGAATTTGGCATTCTTCCGGTATTGAGATGGGCCATTTAGTGGGTGAGAGGGGGGTGAAGTTGGCACTGAATCGATCTGCCAGGATATTGGCAATATCCTTGGGATCAGTATATTTAATGCCATTCTGTTTTAGCTCAGAGCAGATCTGAGCATTGCCATTTAGATTCTTGACATAGTTATAGAATGCCTTGTAGTTGTCTTTGGAATATTTGGCAATTTTATTTTCGTAACCAGCTTTAGAGGATTTTATGAGGGATCTCAGTTTCTTACTGAGGCTGGTAAGGGAGTTTTTTGCATCCTGGGATTTTCCTCTTTTCTGCAACAGTTTCTTCCTTTTGTTGTAAAGTTTGTTTATGGCAGGGGACCACCAGATTGGCTTCCTTTTTTTGGATGAGAGTATCTTGGTTCTATTTGGGATGGCACGATTCATGCATGAGTGGATGTGCTCATACAGTGCCTTAGTGTAGGATTCAGCAGTTGAACTTTCAGTTCCTGTCTGCATGGGTGTCATGAAGTTTGTCACTTCTGACTTGAGTAGCATGAATTTGGCTTTGGCGAAGTTTTTTATGGATGTTTCCTTACTGGGGGGTGGGGGTGGGATGTGGATGTTAAGGGTTATTAGCTTATGGTCAGACCTGACTAACGAGGGGGTGACCATAGGTGTGGAGCATCGATTTCCCATGTTGGTAATGACCAGGTCTAGGATATTGGAGCCCCTGTTGGGAGTATGGATTAGTTGATCCAGTGCATTGGAATTTATGAATTCCAAGAATCATTGGGCAAAGGTGTTGGTACATGAGTAGTTTTCCCAGTTAATGGCAGGGTAGTTAAAATCACCCAGTATTAGTGTGTTTGGTTCTATCTTAATATTTTCCAGTATGTTTAGAAAGGTGTAGTGAGAATCTTGGGGTATTGTGGGGGATCTGTAGCAAGCTACAATTTGGATTGCAGTCTTACCTAGTGTTAGTTGCACCTGAAGAATTTCAGACGCATTGTGTTGGGCAACTAGCCTGGTGGTTTGAATATCCTTGGTGAATATTGACACTCCTCCACCTTTAGTGTTTCGGTCCTGGTTTGGTGGCTGAAAATTGTGGTAAGAGTTGTAGCCTGGTATTGCAGGGGTGCTCTCTGGAGCCTTGAACCAGGTCTCAGTTACTGCACAGATATTGATGTTCTCCATTTTTAGGAGTGCCTCGAGAGAGTGCATTTTGAGGTTTAGACTTCTAGCATTGAGTAGCATTACCTTCAGATTTTGCATGCTTGTACCTGTTACGGTGGTGGTTTTGTCCTTTGAACTTTGCCTAAAAAAGGCACTATAGGGGTGGCAAGAGCCTTAACCAGTAACCTGAATCCCAGGGGTGACAGGTACAGACCATCTCTGGCAAAGCATCGTGGTCCGTCAGTCATGTCGTCCCAGGCAGACAGATACTAGATCCCCTTTGAATGACACCAGACGTTTAGCCAATTGTTGAAGTCAATCATTTTGTCCTTATATTGTGGTATAATTCTGGGGGAAGGCAGGATGCTACTCAGGGCTAGGTTCATACCTACCTGGGCCACATGATCCGAGAGCTCTTCCATGTCTCTTTTCATGTAGTCTAGGGAGGTATGTCTCAAGTCATTCACTCCAACATGGACAATGACAGAGTCATATCTGTACTTGTTGTGGAGTGACTTGAGTGCTCACGTTATGTGGCGGCTCCTGGCACCTGACAGGCAGCTGACTGTAATTTTCTCCTTGTTCAACCTGGTGAAAGGGACATCAGTGTGCCGGACTATAGAGTCACCTATGACTAAAGTGTTAGGTACATTGTCTTGCCTTAGGGGCTGTTGCTGGGTGGCACACTGGTGTTGTGAACTATGTGACACTTTGGTTGTGATTGGTGTTTGTTTGCGTTTCAGCTTCAGAGGCCCTTGGTGCTTGGGCAGGTTACAGTTAAGGGCCTCTGCATATGTGGATTTAGTGTTGCTATATGTGGGTGTTGGTGGTGTGGGTTTAGAAGGGCTATGTGTTGCTTGAGGTTTAGTGTGGGTGTTAACCTTCTCCTCTTGACTGTCTAGCACAAACTTGGTTGGAGAGAGCTTTGCTTCCATTTTGGCTATGTAAGTGCATCTCTCACAGGTTGCAGTGTTGGGTGGTAAGAGGAGAGGGTTGTCTGTGTACATGAGGCAATTGCTGCATTGCCCCAGTATGCCCAGATTCACCAGGTGGACAGGAGAAATCACCAGAAGCTGACCCTTGGACATGCCTGGTTTGGTGCTTTTTTTTTTTTTTTTTTTTTTTTGTAAAGTACAGAAGCTGTTTTCCCTTACCTTAACAAGGTACTTTGCAATTATAGGCTGTTTAGTGCCTACTATTAATTTCTCCTTATTAACAAGGAGAGTTGAATGCTTGTATCAGTTTAAGGCTTCCTAGTGCTTTCCAGCAGGTATTAAAGAAAGTGCTAGTCACAGGGATGCTAAAGGTAAGATGAAAAAAATGCATACTGCAGTGTGCACTAGGAAAGTTAGATGTGAAAGTAGGTAACTTAAGTTTTACCTGTTTAAAAAGTTAAGGTTTAGTGGAGAGTTACTATTTTTAAAACAGCAAGATGGGTTGAAAGGGGTGGTCACTTTTGTATTCTGGTACTATGGAATACAGTAGGATGGCCAATAAATTTAAATAGTTGAAGGGGAGGGATTTCAAAAATGTTGCTTTTGTGATTACTCACACAAGCCAGTGAAAGTAGAGAGGAAATTAGATATATGGTCAGATTAACATAAGAGGCAGGCAACTAGAAATATAATTTAAATTCTGTCTGCATTCCTACTACTGAATTTACATCTTCCACATCAAATATTTTCATAATTTTCTTCAGAAATCTGCATTCTTTATTATATTTTCCCTTCTAGGTCCCTCAGATACATCCCCACTGTTACAAAACAATTTCCAGTCCCCACTTATAACTAATATTCCCTGATGAAAACTGATTATCTATCCCGGATAATCATCCTCCTTTGTCAGTAGTCTCTTACTACCACAAATCTACCATTACTATCTTTTTTCCTCATATTCTGTCACTATTGCAGCTCTTCTAGCAATTAGTATAAGTACTCCCCTTTTCCTTTGTCCCTGATATTCTGCTGAATATCCATACTGAAACCCTTTCTTTATCAAATTCACATGCTCACTTCTTTCCAAATCTGTGTTATGTAGCATTACTATTTGCACTCTGTTTTTAGGTTCATAGGTTCATACTAGGCTATCTGCCCTAGGGCATTTATAAGCCTAGCCAGAGTGTGTTTGGCTTTCGCCACCCATTTTAAATTAATTTTGCTATGCCCTTTTTCGAGGTTAGTATACTGTGCCTCTGTCTAACAGTGACACAGAAGTGATACCCGGGGTAAACCTACGATCTCCCATCCACTCAAGATTCCTCTTGAAGAAAGTCAATGAGGGACTCTGCCTAACCTGGACTGGGATTTTATTCCAGAGTGAATGGAGCCTCTGGGTTATGAATCTGTCCCTCCAGCATGTCCTATTTATTTCAGTGCTGAGGTTCAAGTCTCTCGAGCACATAGCTCGATGGGATTTGGATTTTCTGAGGTGCAGCATGTCCATTAATTCCGGGTTGGACATGGCTTTATACGTCAGGCACAGATCGCCTCTGAACAGGCGGAATGCCACTGAGTAGAGCTGGATTTTCTTTAACCGGGCAGCATATGGCATCTGTTTGAGCCCTTTGATCCTCTTGGTGAGGTACTTTTGGGGTCTTTCCAGTTGCTGCAGGTGTCTGGTAAGGTACAAGGGGCATTGTACTCAATTATGGGCCTGATGAGGGATGAGTAAAGAGGCACGATGACCTCCCCTGATCTAGATGTGAATCCCTATAAAATGTTTTTCTAACCACTTTGGCCACGTGGTTGTCAAATGAGAGATTGCTATCAACTTGGGTCCCCAGGTCCCTAATTACTTCTTCTGTACTTAATGGATTACCACCTATGTGGTAATTTGTGGGCACTTTGTTTTTGCCAAAGGGGATGACTATACACTTTTTGGCGTTTAGCTTGAGGCCATGGCTCTGGCACCAGTTGTCTGTTTCTATGAGGCCCTTTTGGAGGGTGCTTGTGTCGGCTGGAGAGTCGATTATGGTGCCCAGTTTGCAGTCATCTGCGAACTTGGTCAGCTGCAGTCCTTCTGTGTTGGCCTGTACCTCCGAGAAATATATACCAAACAAGAGAGGTCCCAGGACTGAGCCTTGTGGGACACCACTTGTAACTGGTTTGGAGTCTGACATGGCTCCAGAAATTCTTACCATGTGGGTTCTGTCCTTGAGCCAGTTTGCAGGCCATCTAGTGACATAGGGGTTTATATTTAAGCTGGTGAGCTTATCTATAATGCCCGAGTGGGGTATTGTATCGAAGGCTTTTGCGAGGTCCAGGTAGGCTGTGTGGACCACCTTCCCCTTGTCAATGGCCTTGGTGACTGTTTCAAAGAAATTGACCAGGTTTAAGAGACAGGATCTGCCCTTAACAAAGCTGAACTGGGTAGGATCCAGTGTCTGTAGGTCCCCAATATCTTTATTTATGAGGTCCATGATGATCCTTTCCATAGCTTTGCAGACCAAGCTAGTCAGGCTTATGGGGCGATAGTTTCCAGGATCCGTCGAGGCACCACCTTTATGGAGAGGGACCATTGTTGCTGTACGCCACTCTTTGGGTACATATCCTGTAGTAAGGCAGAGATTGAACAGTAGTTTTATGTTTGGGTTTAGCTCTTCTTGGAGTTCATGTAGGACGCAGCCCGGGACACCGTCTGGTCCCATTGATGCTGTATTTTTTGCTTTGGAGAGGGCGGCTCTTACCTGAGCATCTGAGATGTCAGGGGGGCAGCACTCTGCTGGGATAGATATTTGCCCTTTGGTGGGGAGTTTGCGCTGAACCTGTCAGCTAGGATGTTGGCAATGTCTGTGGGTTCGTGTATTTTTGTCATTTTGGACTAATTCTGAGCATATCTGGGAATTACCACCCAGGTTCCTAACATAACTAAAGAAAGCCTTGTGATTATCCTTAGTGTCCTGTGCAATTTTTCTCTTGAAGCTGGCCTTAGACGATTTTATGAGTGCCCATAGTTTTTTGCTAATACTGATCAGAGATGCCTTCCCTTTTTGGGATTTTGCTCTATCATGTAGTAGCTTCCTCCTTCTATTGTATAGTTTGTTTATGGCTGGGGTCCACCAGACAGGACATCTGCCTTTGGAGGATTGGGTCTTGGTTTTATTTGGGATGCATGATCCATGCCTTCCTGAAGATGTTCATAGAATGCGTTTATAATGGATTCTGCGGTGTGGGCTGTGTTTTCCACAGGCCCAGGGGCTTTAAAGGATTCCACCTCGGTTTTGAGGAGTGTAAAATTTGCTTTAGAGAAGGTTTTCACTGTGGTTTTCTGGGCAGGGGGTGGGGTCGGGATGTGAATATCCAGTGAGATTAGTTTATGGTCTGATCTTACCAGTGAGGGATACACTTCTGGTCTGGAGCACAGAGTCCCCATGTTGGTGATGATCAGGTCCAGTATGTTTTCCCCTCTTGTGGGAGTGGTAACAAGTTGTTCCATAGCATTTGACTTTATAAATTCTAGGAACCTTTGGGCTAAGGTTTTGGAGCTAGAGTAATGCTCCCAGTCTATGTTTGGGTAGTTGAAGTCACCCAATATAATGGTGTTTGGAGAGACCTTCATATTTTCCAGTGTTCTCAGGAAGGCCGAGTGGGGTTCCTGGGTTTGGGAGAGTGGTCTGTAGCAGGCTATAAACTGGAAGGCAGTTTTACCCACTGTTAGTTGCACATGGATAGTCTCTGATGCTTCGTGCTGTGCCAACAACCTGGAGGTGTGGGTATCTTTGACAAATATTGATACTCCCCCTCCTTTTGTGGTTCGGTCCAAGTTTCATGGCCGAAAAGCATGGTATGAGGTATAACCTGGTAGTGCTGGGGTGCTCCCGGGAGCCTTGAACCAGGTTTCTGTTACTGCACAGATATCGATGTTCTCCATGCTAAGGAGAGTTTCGAAAAGTGCATCTTGAGGTTTAGACTTCTGGCATTGAGTAGCATTACTCTTAGTTTCTTATCCCTTGTGATACCTATGGAGGTGGGTTTGTCTTTTGAGCCTTGCCTAAAAAGGCACTATGGGTGTAGCAAGAGCCTTTGCCAATATCCAAAAGCCCAGGGGTGACAGGTGCAAGCCATCCCTAGCGAAGCATAGTGGCTTGTCGAGCATGTCATCCCAGGCTGACAGGCATTGGATCCCCTTTGAATGACACCAATACTTAAGCCAATTGTTGAAATTGATCATCTTGTCTTCATATTGTGGCATCATACTTGGTGAGGGTAAGATGCTGCTCAAGGTCAGGGTCATACCGGCCTGGGCTACATGCTCAGAGAGCTCCTCTATGTCTCTTTTCATGTAGTCCAGGGAGGTACATCTCAGGTCATTCACACCAGCATGGACAATGACTGAGTCATATTTGTACTTGCCTTGGAGTGACCTGAGTGCTTGTGTTATGTGGCGGATCCTAGCACCCGACAGGCAGCTCACCGTGACCTTCTCCTTGTTCAGCCTGGTGAGCGGGACGTCAGTGTGCCTGACGATAGAGTCACCTATTACAAGTGTATCAGGTGTGTTGTTTAGCCTTAAGGGCTGTGACTGTTCGGCACACTGACTTTGTGAGCTATGTGTTGCACGTGTTTTGTTTTAGGGTAGCGGTTGCTTGGGTGTCTGCTTTGCAGGTCACTGCTGCTTAGGTAGATTTTTATTTAGAGCCTCCGAGTATGTTTTTGTGTGTTTATGTGTTTGGTTTGCTGTTGTGGTAGGTCTATGTGAGACTGGAATTGTAGTGAGTGTGGTTTCCTTCTCCTCCTGACTGGTTACGCCAGTTCTGAGTTGAGAGAGCTTAGCCTCCAGTTTGGCTATATGGTTGCATCTCTCACATGTGTTGGAATATGTTGGGAGGAGGAGAGGGTTGTCTGTGTACATGAGGCAGTTGTAACATTGCCTCAAGATTCCCAGATTCACCAGCTGGACCGGAGAGGAGATTGACAACTGACCTTTGGACATGCTAGAATAGTATTGGGAATTTCTTTATAACTGAAAAAAGGGCCAATGGGGAACAAGGTACTCAAGGGGAGTTTGTGAGGGTGTAGTGCTTTTCATTTTTTAGTGCTGACTTAGTGAGCAAGTGCCAGGCAACTTAAATGCAATGTGTTACAGGTAACTTAAATGCAAAAATGACAAACAGTAACTTTCTTTCAAATGAAACAAGGAAATAAGTACAGTAAGCAATGCAGATATCACTAGGGATCCACAGAAGTGCTGAAAAGCCACGTTTTAGGTGGATATTATTTCTTAATATAATGCAATACTCTTACTTTTTTGTATGTACCTGTGAGGTCATTCACATTCCAAAATAATATGCTTAGTGAGCCATTATGGTAAGAATTTATTACTACCACTTATTATATATGGCAACTTTTTTAGATGTCTTTTCCCAGTTTTTGTGTTACACAGTCCCACTAATGTTTGGCAGGTTAATCACTTATGTTTGGCAGGTTAATCACTTATATATATATATATGTTGTTTCTTGTCATTTCCATTTAAACCTATGTCACATTTTACAAGATTTTTTGTTTCAATAAAAACCCTCAAAAAACACCCCCCAGAACACCCCAAAACCTATTAACTTAAAACAAACACTCAAAACTATGTACTTTTTCAAGCAATGAAGTTTCACCCTCCTGATAGGACCAGTTGTCCTAAACTGACAGCAGCACACACAGGCATAACTTAATCTAACATAAAGGTTATCCATGCTAAGACATTGTCTGTTCTTATCTTATCTTCATTCCCCTCCCAGATGTGAAAAACAGCTTATATGCTTTCAGAAAACATTAACCTTTAAGATTAGAATGTTTTCTGGCTTTTATTGCTTCCCCCTGTAGTCACTTTCACTCCATGGAAACACAAGTACCAAATGTACATAACAGCTCTGCAAACCTGTTGATTTAAACTGAACACTTATTTGCCAAAGGAAAACTTTTCATTATATTCAGTGTTCTCTAATTTACTTGCTTACACAAAAATGTTATTACATTAAGCCAAAGGCCTTAATCCAGACATTCACATTCACCTATGCAAAATTAAGAAAGTACATATTAACTCTACATATATTATAATTTGTGCACTTTTATACCCCATCCCCACCTCAACAAGTCAAGATTACAGCATATTAGCATAAACATCCAGTCTTTCTTCTCATTTTACATTGTAATGCCTACATTTCTTAAAATTATAAAATAAAAAAGCACTTGTTTACTTTAGTATCTTTATCACATATAGCAATAACTGAAAATACTTTATAACATACTGTTTGTATCATGAAATGTCCCATGCAAATACTGTTAATATAACAAAAATTGTTTTACTTCTAGTTTCCTTTGTTTTTTCCTCTTTCACCTCAGTGTCCTTCCAAACATTTATGACATGAAGTGGGGAATATTTGTTTCAGTCCCCTACAATTTTAATAAAGTCAACAATGGTCCAATCTTTCTACTTTTTCTTGTAAAGCCATATTTTACAAATGTGATTGTTGCTATATAGTCTCACATTTATTCATTAATTTCAGTGTTGCTGATCTTCTTCCTGTTCATCTCCATCTCCAAACCCTGGACTGCAGTTCAGTTCCAAGGTACTCCTAATTCCTCTAGTCAGCTCTTGTGCTTTTTTCTGTCTCTCAAGCATTTTCCTTTGGAACATTGGAAAAGGTTTCATTGACAAAGTCTCTCTATAAGCTTTATTATCAGAAGAATGAGAAGCAGACTCCTCTTCTGTTTGATGGCTCACTTTTTGTTGGGCAACTTTTGCATTTCCAACTTAGCCTGCTACACATCAAAAGATGACTTTGATCCTCGAGGAAGAAATATTCTGAGGACAGCCACGTACAGCAGCTTGAATCTCACACCTGCCTCTAGACATTCCATGATTGCTAGGATACATTTCCTTCTCTTCTGTGGGTGTATAGTGAATACTAATTTTTCACAAATGCTCTACTGTCTCCAATTTTTAATACTTTGCCCTTTTGACAGAGCTCTGTCAGGATCAATTCTTTATGCTGGAATAGATGCAGCTTTACTAATACAGGTCTTGGCTTCTTTCTCATGGCCAGGTTTGAAGCATACACACAATGTGCCCTTTCAATTAACAAATTTTGCCATGCAATACCAGTCCAGTTGCTTATTTCTGCTTTCCTAAAATTAAGACAGTCTGCTTCTTTTGGTTTCTCTGGTACAGTAGACAATCTCAGGTTTTCCGTCCATGCTCTGTCCTCTAACTCTACTGTTTTAAAAAAAACAGTTCCTGAGTAGCCTTATACTCAGACAGCCATTTCTTCATTTTGACCTCTGATTTTGCAGTTTTGTCATTTCATATGAATAGGTGTTTAAAGCTTTTTTCCATTTTTTCAGCCTTTTGTTATTAGAGGTGATATAGTCCTTCAATGTTTTGTTTATTTTAATCAGCTTTAAGAACATTTGAGTTATCTTTTCTTCTAGATTACTGTAAGCCTTTTTTCTGCTGAACACCTGCAGGATTTTTCAAGTCAGTGATTTCTCTTCATTTTTTTAAGTTGATTTTCTTTCACGCTCTGTAAGTGTCTTCTTTGCAGGCATCCAGGCAGTGTACTTGCTAGCCAGAAACCAAATTTAGTAAAGCTTGTAGAGTTCCTGGCCCTTATTAGGTTCATAGGTTGTTACTAGGCTAATTACCCTTGTGAGCCACTTTAAGCCTAGCCAGTCACCCCATGTGAGACTCAAACTGTGCACCTTGTGTCTTTAAGGTGAACACTTTAACCATTATGCCAACCTCCCACTGCCAATTTATCCCAAAATGTATTTTTTTCACACTGGGAGAACAAAAATCAAGCTGTTGATTAGCTTATGTTTTTGGTGTATTCCTCATAAAATTTATTATTTTTGGCAAATTGTTGTGAATACTACTAGTCACTAAATAATGACATACATCTGAATAATTCCTGCTGAACATATTAAGTGTTCTTTGCTACCTATGTGTATATGTTGCTTTAAGCAGGTAATCCTTACTCTATCCTCCTCATAACTAGAATACACTTTAAAGGCCTCCCCAGTAAAGTTTAATACATCCTCACTCCCTTGTTACCCAATATCATTTAGCACATCATCACTTCCATGTATAAAATTTGAAGACAGCAAATAAATTGATGTGAGAGATCAAATTTTTGCCATCACTTCCCACAAAAAAAAGGCAATTACTTTTACATTTAAAGCACATCTGTCATGTAAATACAAGTACTAACGAGGGTCTCCTTTTCATAATACTGATAATACCTCTCAGTTTTTTTCTGATTTGTCCCCTTATTTTGTCTGTTCCTTGTAAAATTTTGTTTTTTTTTTCTGTTGGCAAAAGTTAATGATTACAGTCACAATAATGCATAATGACAGGAATTTAAGTTTCAGACTTTATAGCATTAAGAAAATATATCTTAATACACCTGTTATGTTTTGGCTTTGTCCCTGATTCTAGAGCTAAAATGTTGAGAGCTATGACTGGTTAGGCCAGCAACTATGTGTTGGTGTAAAATAGAGTTTAAATACATTACTGACTACTGTGAATAGCCCTTATCTTATATTATTTTAGTTTATTTTTATTGCAGTCTGACTGACTGTATTTACTAAAAATTAAAATTGTTGAGTAGTGGGATGTCAGTGGATGAAAATGCCTGACTGCTGCTTGCTTTGGGTTGACAAATAAGACTAATGCAGTTTTTGTGAAGCAGAAAATAAAGCAAACTGTTGGAATACTTTACTGTGTCTATTGTTTGTGTGAAACAATGTTGAAATATATTATAGTTTGTGGCCATTAGTGTGTCTTCACAATCAGACATCTAAGATATATACACAGTTAACAATGTACCTATAATTGCTAAATGGGACTGGGGGCTATCTGAAGATGAAAGCAACTTACTGTCATGCTGATTGCTCAGATTAACCTGTGTGGCTTTGCAATTGCAGAAGTATTGTGCATTTGTGTGAATTAAGTTGGAATGCTTTACTGTGGATATAGTGTCTGTGTAAAACAGATGAAATTCTTACTATGGTCATTATTATTTATTTTTGCTGCAGTCAATAATGTGGCAGTAATTGCCTGGCATGTGGACTGTCGGCGGATGAAAATGACTGACCCTGCTTTAATAATCAGTTTGACAGACATACGTCGTACTTTTCAGAACTATATGTATTTGTGTAAAGCAAAATGGAATACTGTGGTATAGCCATTTGTATCATAATCAGATAGCTGAGGTGTACACAGTCAATAAAGTGCCTATAACTGTTAGCTACAGAGGCCATCTGTAGATAAAAGTGACATACTCCTGCTATTTAATATCACACCTGCTGTTGTTTGATCACTGTTAAACAGTCATTGATTTTAAATGGCAGGGGCATTGTCACACAACATATTGCATTTACTATGATGCATGTAAAATGATCATTACAAATTGTTTTATGCATGTGCATGTGTGTATGTGTGTGGACGTGTGTGTGTGTGGCATATAGGGGTGTCGATTATATTTGAGAGTAACATTTTCACATAATTTCTTTAACTTTCAATCACAGTCAGATATCAACATTGTACCCACTTAATAGCAACCTTTAGTGATCTGCACAGGATATGTGTGAAAGCAATTGATCATTAACACAGTGCCACAAAGTGTAGCTTTGCAATTTCACAGCACTAGGCTCTCTGATTGAGTTCCTGAATGCATTTCCTTCAGTCTGGAGTATGAGGCTTCCCTGTCACCTCATGGGTTTTATCCAGGTGCTCTCATAATCCAAAGACATGCTACAGGTGAATTGGTATTCCTCCAAAGTGCCTATAGGAAAATGTGTAGAGTGTGTGTGTGTGTGTGTGTGTGTGTGTGTGTTTGTGTGTGTGTTTGTGTGTGTGTGTGTGTGTGTGTGTGTGTGTGTGTGTGTGTGTGTGTGTTTGTGTGTGTGTGTGTGTGTGTGTGTGTGTGTGTGTGTGTGTGTGTGTGTGTGTGTGTGTGTGTGTGCGTGATTTCTAACTGTGGCCTCAAACCATACACATAATGCTTCTTAATTTCAATAAAAAAGTATGAGTTAAGCTATTACTTTTCAAGTATAAGGCATAAACTGCATTACAGATCATGTTGCCCATACAATAATTTATGTAAGTGGAATTTGCCACAAATTAGTAGGGTCCTCTGCACTGGATCCCAACCCATCTCAGAGACATGTAAAGAAGGTTGCTATAGTTTGTGGAGAAGCTGGGGACAATTGGGACATTATTTCTTTAATGTTCCTTACACTTAAACCTCAGATGTGTGCACAGAAGGTAGTATAACTTGCTTGGACCTAGGGTCAGTGTTGTCATTACTTAACTTTCTTCATGATAAAACCTCTCAACTGGGCACAGAATATTACTATAGGTTGTCTAAGGGATATGTACTGCCTAGTAGCAAGAGGCTGGAATACTTTAACATGATCATTATCTTTCACTTTTCTTACAAACATCAGACATGTAGACAGCTGTAGACCTTTTGGAGTAGGTTCATAGGGTCACTAGTTCATAGGATGATACTAGGCTATTGGCCCAGAGGCCCTTATAATCATAGACAAGAATTTTGCCCATGTTCTCACAAAGTTAGCACCTGTTTCCCCTGTCCAGCAGGGACACAGGTGGGATCCCATGGGTGTATTTTCTGTTTCCCATCCAGTCATCCAGTTTCCTCTTAAAGAGACATGGAGAGGGAGTCTATTCCACAGATGGGGGATTCTTTGGGACACACATCTATCCCACCAACAAGTTCTATTAATCTCACAGACCAGGTTGAGGCCTTGTGTGCAGGTTGAGTGAGTGGAGTTTGACTTACTGATATGCAGCAACTCCATCAAGACTGGGTCTGAGACGGCCTTGTATGACAGACACAGGTCACCTCTGAGCAGTCTGTATGAGACTGACTAGAGGGACAGGGCTTTGAGACCCTGGATGTTCCTGGCCAGGATAATCTGTGGTCTCTCCAGCTGCTGCATGTGCTTGGCAAGATACATGCTGAAGGGGGCATTGTACTCTGTAATGGGATTGATAAGGGAGGAGTACAGGGATGTTATGACCTCTTGTTCCTGGATGAAATACCCTTACTAATGAGGTGGGCCATCTAGAAAGCCTTCCATACAATGGAGGCAACATGGTGGTCAAAAGTCAGGTTGCTATCAACCTAGGTGCCCAAGTCCCTTATGACTGATTTCATGCTTAGTACATTGTTATTAATGTGATAATTAATGGGGACACCATTTTCCCCAAGGGGATAATGATACATTTCTTGGCATTAGGCTTGAGGCCATTCATCTGGCACCAGTCATTAATTTGGGCAAGGCCCTCTTGGAGGATGTTCACATCAGTAGGGGAATTAAAGACAGCACCCAGCTTGCAGTCATCTGCAAACTTGGTCAGCCACAGGCCACTGGTTTTGGCTTGCACCTCAGAAAATTATATCCCATATAGTAGAGGCCCCAAGACCTATCCTTGGGGTATGCCACTCATTACGGGTCTATCACTAGAAGTGGCTTCCCCTACTTTGACTGAGTGGGTTCTATCAGTGAGCCAGTTAGCTACCCATCTGATAACATACGGGTTGATGTCTAGATGGGAGAATTTGTCTGTTATGCCCAAGTGGGGAATAGTGTTGAAGCCTTTGGCTAGGTCAAGGTAATTGGTGTACACTGTCTTCCCCTCGTCCATGGCTTTGGGGATTATTTTGAAGAAGTCATCCAAGTTTAACAGGCCTGATCTCCCTTTGACAATAGCAAACTGTGTGGGTCAAACATTTGGAGGTTGACAATGTCCTTGTTTATAAGGTCCATGGCAATGCATTCTATGGCCCTGCAGATCAGGCTAGTTAGGCTTATGGGCCTATAATTGCCTGGGTCGGTGAATGCTCCACCTTTGTGCAGAGGGATGACAGTGTCTGTCCTCCATTTGGCTGGGATGAAGCTGGTGCTCAGGCTTTGATTGAATAGGGTGCCTAATGGTGCTGAGAGCTCTTGCCTGAGTTCATGTAGGACGCAGGCAAGGATGTTGTCGGATCCCATGGAGGCAGTATTTTTTGCCTTTGAGAGGGCATTAAAGACCTGCTCCCTGGTGATGAGGGGAGCAAAGGCAGGTGCAGAGGATGTCCTGGTTTACTGATGGGGGGACAGGAGGTGAAGTCTTCACTGAACCTGTCCGCCAGCAGGTTGGCTACATCTATGGCATTTGTGTATGTGGTGTCCTTGACCACCAGTTCAGAGCAGGTTTGAGTGTTACCTTTAAGACTGAAGATGTATATCAAGAAGGCCTTGTGATTGTCATTAGTGGATCTGGCGCGTCTATATTACAAGGTCGAATGCTTAGGTGATTGAACACCTAAACATCGAACTTGTAATATTGACCCCAAAAACGTCAAATGGCGCAGAAAAACATGTTGGTTGGCTATGAGAAAAAAAATTACTTTACACCCAATCTAAGTGGGGGGCTTCACCCCCCACATCCCCCTAACTAAATATAGCAACTTCGAGATCACTCTACAGTAGACAAAATGGAAAAATTCGGAGAATGGCCAAGGGAAATCTTTCCCTGGGTTAAATCGGGCATTTGCTGTTTTTTTGTTTTCGATATTACAAGTTTGATGTTTAGGTGTTCAGTCACCTAAGCATTCAATCTTATAATATAGACCAGATGTGGTCAATTTATATTTGAAGTTAGCCTTAGAGGATTTCACCAGTGACCTTATTTGCTTGTTCAGACAAAGGAGAGATGGCTTCCAACTTGCCACCTGCTCATTCTTGGTCCTGGACAGCAATTTTTTTCCTTTTATTATAGAGTCTGTTTATTGCAGCTGTCCACCAGACAGGTTTACTCTTCCTTGAGGAAGATGATTTGCTTCTGTCAGATATTGCTGGGTCTATGCAGCTATGTAGGTGCTCATATACTTTTTTGGTGTAGGCTTGGACATTAGTGCTAGTTTGAACTGAAGGGACTGTGGCCATGAAGCTGCTTATCCCTGCTCTCAGGAGGTTGTAGTCAGCTTTGGAAAAGTAGTTTTTTTGTTTGACCCTGGGAAGGGGGGGGGGGCAGGGGAGATATTGACTTCAAAAGTGATCGCTTTATGGGCGGATCTTACCAAGGAGGATGACATTATAGGGGTACTACAGTGGCTACACATGTTGATTAGTATCAAGTTCAGGATCGTTTCACCTCATGTGGGGGTGTTGACCAGCTGATCCAATGCATTAGCATTGACAAAGTCGAGATATCTCTGGGCATTCATGTTTGGGTTAGACTAGGTCTTCCACTCTATGATTGGCTAGTTAGAGTCACCCAGGATCAAGGTAGAGGGTTGAATCTTGATGGATTCAAGTAAGTCCAGATAGGTGGGCATTGTACTCTATAATGGGTCTAATGACTGCCGAGTAGAGGGGAACAATGACCTCTTTTTTCCTGGATGAGAACCCTTTTGTTCTGCGGTGTGCCACTTAGAAGGATTTCCTGACTACTGTGGCGATGTGATTATCAAAGGAGAGACTACTGTCCACCTGGGTCCCAAGGTCTCTTATCACATATTCGGCATTAAGTAGACTGCTGTTTATGTGGTAGTTCATGTGTACAGAGTTTTACCAAAGGGGATGACAATGCACATTTTGGCATTGAGCTTGAGGCCATGCTTCTGACACCAGGCATCTGTCTCAGTGAGGACCTTCTGTAGGATGTCCACATCATTTGGGGACTCTACTATGGCTCCTAGTTTGCATTCATCTGTGAACTTCATTAGCCAGAGGCCTTCTGTGTTAGCCTGTACTTCAGAGAAGTAGATACCAAACAGGAGAGGTCCCAGGACTGAACCCTGTGGTACTCCACTTGTCACTGGTTTGAAGTCAGATTTGGAGTCTGAAACTTTTAGAGTGTGGGTTCTGTCAGTGAGCCAGTTGTCAACACATCTTGTGACATAGGGATTTATACCTAGTTTAGTGAGTTTAGCTATAATTCCAGAATGGGGGATGGTGTCAAAAGCCTTGGCGAGGTCAGGATAGGCTGTGTGAACCACCTTATCCTCATCTACGGCTTTGGTGACTGCCTCAAAGAAGTCGATCGGGTTCAGAAGGCATGATCTGCCTTTCACAAACCTGAGGGTAGGGTCCAGAGTTTGGAGGTTACCAATGTCTTTGCTTATGAGTTCCATGATGATACGTTCCATGGCCTTGCAGACCAGGCTCATCAGGCTAATAGGGCAATAGTTCTCAAGATCAGTGGTGGCTCCCCCTTTGTGGAGTGGGATAACTGTTGTTATGCACCATTCAGTGTGCACAAAGCCTGACGTGAGATTATGATTGAACATGGTGCTTAGGTGGGTAGCCAGTTCATTCTGAAGTTTGTGTAAAATGCAGCCTGGGATGTTGTCCGGTCCCATGGATGCTGTGTTTTTGGTTTTAGAGAGTGCAGCTTTTACCTGCACAGATGTGATTACAGGGACTCTGCATTCTTTCTGTATAGATATGGGCCCTTTAGGGGATAAGAGGGGGTAAAGTTAGCACTGAATCTATCTGCCAGGGTGTTGGCAATATCAGTTGGTTCTGTAATTTTCATGCCATTGTGCTGTAATGCAGAGCAGATCTGGGTGTTGCCATTGAGATTCTTGACATAGCTATAGAATGCTTTGTGGTTGCCCTTAGAATTAGTGGTGATTTTGTTTTCGTAGCTAGCTTTGAAGGATCTTATAAGGGATCTCAGCTTCTTACTGAGGCTGAATAAAGAGCTCCTCCACTCATGGGATTTTACTCTCTTTTGCAATAGTTTCTTCCTTCTGTTGTAGAGTTTGTTTATGGCAGGGGACCACCAGATTGGCTTCCTTTTTTTGGAGGATAGCATCGTGGTTCTGTTTGGGATAGCACAATCCATGCACTCGTGTAAGTGCTTATAGAGTACATTTGTGTAGGATTCAGCAGTTGTAACTGTATTGTCCATCTGCATGGGTATCGTGAAGTTCACCACTTCTGTCTTAAGAAGCATGAAGTTGGCTTTGGAGAAATTTTTTACTGTGGTTTCCTTAATGGTCGGTGGGGGGGTGGGATGCAGATATTTAGCCGGATCTGACCAACGAGTAGTTGACTTCAGGTGTGAAACACTGTTCACTCATGTTGGTAATGACTATGTCTAGGATACTGTTGCTCTGGTGGGGGTGTTGATAAGTTGATCCAGGACATTGAAATTTATGAATTCCAGAAAGCGTTGAGCGAAGGAGTTGGTACATGAGTAGTTTTAACAAAAAGGCCAACACCACAAGGACACAAGTGTTTTACCACAATTTATTTTCCATCACAATTCAAATTCAGACCAGTTTTGGCATCTAGCCTTCATCAGTGATAGCAAATAGAATAAACCAAATGCTTTAAATACTCTCAGTACAAATACATTTCCTGTGACATCACTTACCCACATAACCAAATACAATAAAATATTTAACATATTATCTTAATTTTACATTTTATCATTGAGACCTGATGCAAAGAGCCCCCCCCAATTTTATAATCCATTTTCTTTCCTTGTAATTCAAAATCAAGTGTCACCCTGTTTTGAATTGTCTATTTCCCATAACTTTGTCAATCATTATAAATGTAAAATTTGCAGAACTATGAAGCTGGCAGTGTCTATAAAGTGCGTTTGTGATTTTTTTTTATTACGTATATCAGTAAAATGCTCTGACATCCGATATCATAATGGCCTGGAGGTCTGCCCTACATAGAAAGCAGAATAGGTGCAACTAGCCATATACACCACCCAATCTGACCCACAATTGGCATAAAAATGCATGTCAAAAATTTGGCCCATATTCTTACTGGTGAACTGTTTAGTCTTGTACATATATTTGCAAAAACTACAGTGTCCGCAAGGATAAGAACCAATAAGTTTATCCCCAGTAATAGTTACTTGATGACAAATATGATCACTTTATTGATTTTCTTGTAATGAGCAAAATGTGAACCCAAAGTTTTTCCTCTGTGAAAGGAGAATTGGCATCTATCCGACAAAAATGAAACCAATTCATCATTAGTTGTAAGTATATTCCAGTGTTTCTGAATTACATCTCTTAACAAGCTGATTTTTCTACCATATGTTGTAACCAACCTAATAGTGGCTAGCCCATCTCAGTTGTGTTGAGATTTATATTGTAATAAATCAGATCTGTGTTGATTAGTAGCCCATTCGCTGGCTTTGAACATGTCCCCCTGTCTATATCCTATATCCAGAAATCTACCCATATGATCTTGTTTAAAAATGTTAAAGTCTACATCAGATGAACAAATCTTTCTTATTCTAAGAAACTGGGATTTTGGAATATTTCTGATGGTATGGTTGGGATGGAGGCTAGATGCATATAACAAGTTGTTATATTGTGGATATTTCCTATAGACTATTGTATGCAATGTATGATCTTGTTGGCACAAAACCTTCACGTCCAAAAAGTTAATTTCTACCTGATTATGTTAGGGTAAATTCAATACACTATTTATTCTCATTAATATAATCAATGAACTCCATAAGATAGTCAATATCCCCTCGCCATACCAACCAGCAATCGTCCAAAAATTGCCTCTATACATTGATTTCTGGAAGGAAGATGTTATGGGAATCATTATAAATTATTTGTTCTTCTACAAAACCCATAAACAGGTGGGCATATATGGGGGCAAAATATGCCCTCATAGTCGTACCTTGGGTTTGCCAATGACATTCTCCTTTGAAATAGAAGACATTCTTAGTCAGGACGTGTTCAGCCAAACATATAAGCAACTTATTAAATCCTGGAGAGTAAAGTTCTACCCTATATAACCAGTATTCCAAGGCTTGTAAACCTGCCCAATACAGAATACTGGTATAGAGGGATTTTACATCCAAAGTACACATCAACCAGTTGGGCTCTAATTGTGATTCAGATGCTATCTGAAAAAAATTGGTTGTATCCTTAATTCTGACCCTAACATATGGCAGCAAAGGTTGTAAATACTCAGTCAGAAACACTGATAAGGGTTCCGTTAGAGATCCAATTCCCGAAAAAATGGGTCTACCAGGAGGCTGATTCAAGTCTTTATGAATTTTGGGCAAAAGATATAAATATTGTTTGCCAGGCTCCTTTACCATGAGGTGTTGTTTGACTGAGTCACTAATAATACCATTCTCCACTGCTTTCTCTAAAAATGAATCTATCTTTTGTTTGAAATTAGGGATGGGGTCAATTGGCATGTTCATGTAATTCTGCGGGTTAGCAAGTTGTCTGTTTCCCTCAGCCCAGTAAAAACTGGAATCCATGACCACAACCACCACACCCTTATTAGCTGGTAGAATGGTAATATCAGTGTTTTTGTGAAGCTCCTTAAGTGCTTGTTGTTCACCTTTGGATAAATTATGTCCCAACACCTGAGAGGAGCATAGTCTAAAATGTAAATCCTTGAGTACAGCCTGTTGAAAAATGGCCATTTGTTTGTTCATGGGTGGAATAAAACTAGATTTGTGAAACCAGAACTCAGTAGGTCTTTGAGAAATCTCCTGTGTACCAAAAAATAATTTGAGATTTAATTTCCTACAAAATGCTATTATATCATTAACAAAAACATTTTCATCAACAAAAAAATGGGTATGTAGTTTAAAACTTTATTCAGTAGTTGTTCCTGTTGAGTAGACAAGGTATACTTGGAAATGTTATGCACATTGTTACATTCAATGTTCACTTCACCATTGATTGTAGCAAATTTTCTATCGTGTCTACCCTTATAAGACAAACTTGTAAAAATGTAAACACTGCAAGAAATTAAAAAAACGCCAAAGCAGTGCAAGTCAAATTGCCCAAAACATGACCTCTTTCCACACAGATGCAGGAAACAATTTTATTAAGCTTTAACAATGCTTTTTGTTGTTTACAAAAAAACAACTTCTTCAGATAAAAACATTTTAAAACATTAGGGTTTAAATTCCCCTCCTTCCTATCACATGTTTAAAAACAGTAATATGAGTGGCTGTCCATTTCTTGCTTAGAAAGCAAACTCCACCTCCCTTCAAATAAAACAAACAGTTCTACTATATTGTAAACATCAAGGAACATTAGTTGCATACATAAGCCTACCTAATGAATAAATAAAAACATTTCTAAAAAATGTTTAAAAAAATTTTTTTTTAAATATTGTATTGTGAAGTGTATATTTATATACATCTGTACAAAATATGTTTTAAAGCATGTGTTTGTATGTATCCAAGCAGTATAAAAAATATTAATGAAAATAAAAAGAAATTTTTTTTTTACTACCGGCTTAAGCTTTTTAGTTTTAAAATACACATAATGGAACTTAGTTCATGTATTCCTGGGTAATGGCAAGCATCCAGTCTCAATTGCCACATAAGTTCATTTTTCTCTAAAATCAATGAATCTAGCCCCCCTCTCCCCTCATTCCTAACTTGATTTATTGCCCGAAATGTAAACTGGTGTTGTGGGTACTCCATGGTGTGTCTTGCAAGTACATTCTCCACTTTGTGTCTCCCCATGGCATACACATGTTCGTATACCCGTTTGCGGAGTTTTCTGTCGGTTTTTCCAATATAGAATACTGGGCAGCATGTGCACTTTGCTAGGTATACTACCTACTTGCTTTGACAGTCAAGTTTGTCCCTTATTTTGTATCTCTTGCCCCTAATCTCAAATGTTTGACTGGTGTCCATGTATTTACAATATCTACACATGTTGCATTTAAACATCCCCATTGTGTTTACCTGCCTATTTGGTTTCCTTTCCAGTATTTTTTTCAAGTTGTTTCCCCATTTAAAAACAATCCCAGGTTTTCCTGGAATTTGTTTCTCAATACACCACCATTCATTAATATGTCCCAGTTCTTTTGGATTATGGAAAAAACACTTTTAGCATCTAGGCTGTATGTAATAATAAAGTTGTAAGGGCTAATAATTTGTCTAACAACTGGTAGTTCCATAATGTGCCACTGTGTTGGTTCAAGATGGGCAAATATATTCCCCTTTCCCTTTTTAACTGGACTTCTTCAATTAAGTCCTGAATTAGGGTGACGGGGTAGCCTCTTTTCAAGAATAAATCTCTCATAAAGCCACAATCTTCCTGAAAATTGTGGTCTTTAGTGACCATCCTCGCAGCTCTAACTAGTTGGCCTTTTATTACAGATTTCTTTTGTGTAAAGGGATGACAGCTAGAGTACTGCAAGAAAGAGTTAGAGTATGTTTCCTTACAAAATATTTTTTCTATGAAGCATGCATTGCTCATGTCTTTTTATTTTCATTAATATTTTTTATACATACAAACACATGCTTTAAAACATATTTTGTACAGATGTATATAAATATACACTTCACAATACAATATTTTTAAAGAAAATATTTTTTTGTAAACATTTTTTAGAAATGGTTTTATTTATTCATTAGGTAGGCTTATGTATGCAACTAATGTTCCTTGATGTTTACAGTATAGTAGAACTGTTTGTTTTATTTGAAGGGAGGTGGAGTTTGCTTTCTAAGCAAGAAATGGACAGCCACTCATATTACTATTTTTAAACATGTGATAGGAAGGAGGGGGATTTAAACCCCAGTGTTTTAAAATGTTTTTATCTGAAGAAGTTGTTTTTTGTATACAACGAAAAGCATTGTTAAAGCGTAATAAAATTGTTTCCTGCATCTGTTTGGAAAGAGGTTGTGTTTTGGGCAATTTGACTTGCACTGCTTTGACGTTTTTTGAGTGTCTACCCTTATGCTTACGCCCCCCTCTATGTGTCCTACCCCTAAAGGGTGATCTTGACCCCGTCCCTTTTTTGAATCTGAAGAATCACTAACATATATGCTATCTGTATCAGTAGCCGAGGACTCATCCCCTGAAGTACTAAATCTCTGTCCAGATTGTTTAAGAATGGAACAAGGCCTCTTTTTCCTGATGTTTGTTCCATATTTGTTCCCTTCAGAAAATCTAACACTCTTCCGAGGCTCAACGAGCCTTCCCCTGTCATAGTTGCACAACTTTTTCTCTTTTATTTGATTCTCAAAGGTTAAAAGTTCCCTTAAGAGTTTGCTCAAGTTGTTGACATAGTGTGGCTGTCCCTCAAAGTTATTCACCTCCTCACATAGTCACTTCACCTCATTGATATTCTCCTCAATAATCCTTTCATAATACGATGTCAATATATTTCCAAAGGTCATAGATGCCCTCTACTATGCCACATTCCATTCTCTCACAACAATGTCATCTAGTTTACTCACCAATGGTTGAACTTTAACTCTCAACCCTCTTGGAGTAATGTTTTTACTGTGATATGCCTTAAACAATTTCAAGTGCCAAATGTTTGTTCGTAATGTTTTCATGTTTTTACCCAGTTGGTTAGAAAAGCAAGTTGCAGCCGTCAACTGGCTCCACCTGGCCATCTTCTGTTGTGCCATCACCTTTCAATTTCAAACCAAATACTTTTATGTCATCCCGATCAGCACAAAGGCCCTGCAGTATGTTATTAAGATCCATGACAATAAGCCCCCAACTCACATAAAAATCCACAGTGGGTTAGCACAAAAAAATGGAAGTGGCACAGTAATAACAAAACTTCCAGGATCCAGCCACACACATTAACCCCTCAGGCAAAATCCCAGGGCTCACACTAACAGCTGATAATAAAAACTTTGCTCAAATCCACAAGAGTTCATAGTCAGATGAGGCCTCATAAGCCCCAGAAGAGTTATTAATATATAAAATAGAATTAAACACTGAAGGGGTAATTTCAATAATCAAAAAAACATTACCCATATATGATGCAAATACAAAAGGGAAATTCAAAATGTACTCTAATTAGCTAAAGTTAAGCATTTCACTCCATTCTTATAGCCCTTAGCCCTCTGTGATTCATGCCCAAATGTCAGTCGTGTGTGATATGCTATATTTATAGTCTAATACAAGTTCACAGAGGCCAATAATGTATCACATAAACAGTTGTCAAAATAAAACTGTGCCTAATAAACCGAATATACACCTAAAATTCCATGTATATTCATGAAGACATAATATCACAACCCATAGTGTGTTATAAGCACAGTTATCAGAACCCAACCACACCAGATATATTACATAGGCACCCTAGAGAACTATTAGCCCAATGTTTTAGAATTTCCTAGCCATTTGAAAATGACTAGATGCATATCAAACATCCAAGCTTGTGTATAGCTTTATGTCATTCACCAAAAATAAAAATATTTTAAAAACATGTCAAAATATTTTGTATAACTCAATATAGTTCACTATAGTGTTTAAACTACAAATATATAGATTTATGTTAGGGAGCATATAATACCATGGTCAAAACTGTTGCCCCTAATACCTCCTTGGTTCATAGATACTATCCAAAAGTAGCTATCCTTTTGAATGCTATGCCATATGCAATACACTCAAATATTCCAAAAATATAACATGATCTTCAGTAGTTGACCCATTAACTTACTATATAGGTTCATAGGTTCATAGGTTCATACTAGGCTATCTGCCCAAGGGCATTTATAAGCCTAGCCCATAGTTATGTGGCTTTCGCCACCCCTTCAGTTTGAATAAAAACTATGCCTATCATTTTTCTGTGCCTCTGTCAAGCAGTGACACTGAAGTAATCCCTGGGGTATATCTGCGATCTCCCATCCATTGGTCAAGATTCCTCTTGAACAAGGCCAGCGAGGTGCTCTGCCTCACATGTACCGGGATTTTGTTCCACAGCATAGGGAGTCTCTGGGTGATGAATCTGTCCCTCCAGCACGTTCTATTTATAACCGTGTCAAGGTTTAAGTCTCCCGCCTTGTGGTTCTGAGGGATCTAGATTTTTGAGGTGAAGCATATTCATCAAATCTGGGTTTGACATGGCCTTATATGTCAGGCACAGGTCACCTCTGAGCAAGCGGTATGAGACTGAATAGAGCTGGAGTTCTTTCAGTCGGGCAGCATAAGACATATTTTTGAGACCCTTTATCCTTTTGGTGAGGAACTTTTGGGGCCTTTCAAGCTGCATCAGGTGTCTGGTCAGATACATTCGAACGGGCATTGTACTCAATCATAGGTCTAATGAGTGATGAGTACAGGGGACGATGACCTCCCTTGATCTAGATGTGAATCCCTTCATGATCAGGTGGGCGATATAGAAGGTTTTCCTAACTACTTTAGCAACATGAGTGTCAAACGACAGGCTACTGTCAACTTGGGTCCCCAGATCCCTGATGACTTTTTCTGTGCTCAGTGGATTGCCATCTATATGGTAGCTAGGGGTAACCTTGTTTTTCCCGAAGGGTATGACTATGCATTTTTTGGCGTTTAACTTCAGGCCATGGCTCTGGCACCAGTTATCCGCTTCTGTGAGGCCCTTCTGGAGGATATCTGTGTCAGATGTGTTTTCGACTATGGCGCCCAGTTTGCAGTCATCTGCAAACTTTGTCAGCCATAACCCTCCTGTGTTTGCTTGTACTTCAGAAAAGTAGATGCCGAACAAGAGTGGACCCAGGACTGAGCCCTGTGGGACACCACTTGTGACAGGCTTTGAGTCTGACATGGCTCCAGCAACTCTGACCCTGTGGGTTCTGTCGCTAGCCAGTTTGCAACCCATCTTGTGATGTATGGGTTTACATTCAAGCTGATGAGTTTTTCGATGATACCTGAGTGGGGTATTGTGTCAAGGCCTTTGCCAGGTCGAGGTAGGCTGTATGGACTGCCTTTCCTCATCAATGGCCTTGGTGACTGTCTCGAAAAAGTCAACCAAGTTTAAGAGGCAGGATCTGCCTTTGACAAAGCCAAACTGGGTTGGATCCAAAGTCTGCAAGTTCCCTATGTCTTTATTTATGAGTTCCATTATGATCCTCTCCATGGCTTTGCAGATAAGGCTTGTCAAGCTAATGGGGTGGTAATTTCCAGGGTCTGTGGAGGCACCGCCTTATGAAGTGGGACCACAGTCGCCGTGCGCCACTCCTTGGGTAATGATCCTGAGGTGAGGCTAAGATTAAACAGCTGTCCTAACTGTGGGTTTAATTCCTCGTTGAGTTCATGAAGCACACAGCCGGGGACACCATCCGTCCCATGGATGCTGTGTTTTTGCCTTAGTGAGGGCAGTTCTCACCTGGGCGTTGGAGATGTTTGGGGGCTACAATCCTCTGGAATAGATATCTCTCCTTTGGGGAGGGGAGGAGTTTGCACTGAACCTGTCAGCCAGTATGTTAGCAATGTGTGTAGGTTCAGTAATTTTCACATCATTTTGAACTAATTCTGAGCATATCTGGGAGTTTCCTCCTAGGTTTCTAACATAGCTAAAGAAGGCCTTATGATTGTCTTTAGAGTCCTTGGCGATTTTTCTCTCAAAATTTGCCTTGGATGATTTTATGAGAGCTCTTAGTTTTTACTTATAATGATCAAAGGTGTCTTACCTTTCAAGGATTTTGCTCTATCTTGTAGTAGCTTCCTCCTTTTGTTGTAGAGCTTGTTTATGGCTGGGGTCCACCAGACTGGACGCTTGCCTTTGGTACAGAGAGTCTTAGTTTTGTTTGGGATTGCCTGATCCATGCAGTCCTGTAGGTGCTGGTAGAAGGCATTTGTAAGTGATTCAGCGGTTTGAGTAATGTTTACCACTGGCTCAGGGGCCTTAAAGGAGACCACACTAGTTTTAGAAGTGTGAAATCGGCTTTTGAGAAGTTTTCACTGTGGTCTTTTTGTTCCAGGTGGGCGGGATGAGGACCTCCAGCGAGATTAGTTTATGATCTGATCTCACCAGTGAGGGGTATACTTCCAGTGTTGAACATTTTGATCCCATGTTCGTGATGATGAGATCAAGTATGTTTTCACCTCTTGTGCGGATGGTGACTAGTTGTTCCATGGCATTTGAGTTTATGAACTCCAGGAATCTTTGGGTTAGAGTGTTCGGGCTTGAGTAGTGTTCCCAGTCTATATTAGGGTAGTTGAAGTCACCTAGTATGATGGTGTTTGGAGATACATTTATCCGCTCCAATGTTTTCAGGAAGGCCATGTGAGGTTCCTGAGTTTGAGAGGGTGGCCTGTAACATGCTACAAATTGCAGAGCAGTCTTGCCTATGGTTAATTGCACCTGGATGGTCTCCGATGCATCGTGCGTTGCCACCAACCTTGAGGTGTGGGTGTCCTTTATGAATATGGACACCCCCCCTCCTTTCTTGGTGTTGTCCGGATTTTGGGGCCGGAACGCATGATATGAGGTGAAACCTGTTAGTGCTGGGGTGCTCTCAGGAGCCTTGAACCAGGTTTCTGTCACAGCACAGACATCGATGTTCTCCATATTGAGAAGGGCCTCGAGTGCGTGCATCTTGAGATTGAGACTTCTGGCATTGAGCAGCATTACCCTTAGTTTTTTCCTTTTGGTGTTCTAGGGTGGTAGGTTTAGAATTTGAGCCTTGCCTAAAAAGGCACTATGGGGTGGCAAGAGCCTTTGCCAATATCCGAAGCCCAGGGTGACAGGTGCAAGCCGTCCCTTGCAAAGCAGCGTGGCTTGTCCAGCATGTCATCCCAGGCAGACAGACATTGGATCCCCTTTGAATGACACCAGAATTTAAGCCAATTATTAAAGCTGATCATCTTATCACTGTATTGTGGCATCATTCTAGGTGAAGGTAGGATACTGCTCAAGGTCAGGGTCATACCTGCCTGGGCTACATAATCAGAGAGCTCCTCGATGTCCCTTTTCATGTAGTCCAAGGAGGTACATCTCAGGTCGTTGACACCAGCGTGGACAATGACTGAGTCGTACTTGTACCTGCTGTTGAGAGACCTGAGTGCTTGCGTTATGTGGCGGATTCTAGCGCCCGACAGGCAGCTTACTGTGACCTTCTCTTTACTCAGTCTGGTGAGCGGGACATCAGTGTGTCTGACTATGGAATCACCAATGACAAGTGTGTCTGGCATTTTGTTTGGCCTTAAGAGCTGTGACTGTTTGACACTCTGACTGTGTGGTCTACGTGTTGCATGTGTTGGGTCGTGAGGTGGTAGTTGTTTGGGTGTCTGCTTTGGTGGCCTCTGCTGTTTTGGTAAATTTTTGATCAGAGCCTCCGAGTATGTCTTTGTGTGAGTATGTGTATGATTTGAAGTTGTGATGGTACCATGTGTGACTGGGTATGTATTGTGTGTGGTTACCTTCTCCTCCTGTCTGGTCTTGCCAGTCCTATGTTGAGAGAGCTCAGCCTCCAGTTTGGCCGTATAGTTGCATCTCTCGCATGTATTTGTGTTTTGTGGGAGAAGGAGAGGATTGTTCAGTGTACATGAGGCAATTGTAACATTGCCTCAATATTCCCAGGTTCACCAGTTGAGCTGGAGAGGACACTAGCAACTGATCCCTCGACATACTAGAAGTAGTAGATAAAGAACTTTCAAAGGACTCCGAGGGAAGTGGGTTTTAGGCTGGTGGGGTACTATCTATAATAAGAGTGCTTTATCAAGGTGCAAGTACTGTAGGAGTAAGTGCTAGGCTTTACAGATAGAGAATAGTCTACTTGGGAATCAAGTAGAGATGAACTTTTCAGTTATAGGATATGCTGGTTAGATCAGCAGTACAGTTTAGCGTGTTTTATAGCAAGGGGGCTGAAGGGAGCTAGGAATTGGCCCAAAACGACCAATGGACTACTAGTTTCTGGCTGAAACTTCACCAAATCGGACAAAAAGGCCGCTCAGTGCTTCCCACTCCCACTGGTAAGCAAAGAAACTTCCCTCCTTCCTAATAAGGCAATGGATCAGTAACAGGAACTAAAAACAAAGCCCAGGGATCAGCAACTCTGAAACTGGACTACTCTAGTTCAGTAAAGTGGGAAAACAAGATATTTTTTTGTTTTATTACAGAGATAAGGAAAAAAACAGACAGTAAATGCTATAAATGCTGTAAATATGTTACTTGATATCATCCTAGTGAACTAATAATCATGAAATAATGTTATAATGACACACAAGAATGTTTTACAATAGTAAGAGCCATGAACCTACCTCTTCGACCTCAAGCCTGAATAAGGGCTTGAAACATTAGTACATTTTAAAAGTATACCGATATATACGAAGTTGCCCTGATACACTTGGAATTCACAAGACCCTTGATATTCAGATATAATCCCTCAAATTCTCAGTTGTAGTAGTAAAAACTGTATGTCAGAAGACACCAACATATTTAAGAAACATTACTACCTCCAAATCCCCATAGACCAATAACAAATGTCTGCACTCGCAATATATGTACAATACAAAGTGAAATGTATACTTCCAATCAGTTCCAAATGTCAGATAAGCATAGTCTCTCCCCCGTTGTTTCACAATCTTATCACCCCTCGTGGCCCACATGTATGTCCATATAAGTCCATACCTGCTTGCAAAACAGGCACATTTTTGTCATTAATCTATTTTATATACCTTCATTAGAAAAAATAACCCTGAAATAAATTTAAAAAAAAAATGCCACAAACCAAGTCCCGGTCTTCTTTACTTTGCACGCTTTCCACTTCACCGTTTGTTCACTTACAACCTGCATATATGTCCAATTCAAAACATAATTGTCCATATATCCACTATAATGTCCTAAACACAAAGGATATACCAAACAAAAAGCAAATCCCAGTTCTTTCATGTTTCTGTGTGATTCTCACTGCTCACCCAGTAAAACACCTACACCACATAAACTCACTCGAAACTGACGGTTATTCTTTTCATCCAAAATACACCTCAGCAGAAAAAAATGGGTGTAACTCAGCCTAATTGTACCATCTAACTCTTAAAATCACTACATAAATCCCCAGGTTCAAAAAATAAATGTTAATAAATATAACCAAACCAACGGCTCTTTATACTGCCAAATGATATGGTGAAACATCGTATACATCTAATAGCTGTTGACTCCATTGAATATGTTGAAAAACAAACCAATTTATACACTGAACCAACAATAGGCACTCCAATCCCTCAGCATACTCTGGAAATAATTCCAATGAGGGAAAAATCAATGAAAGAAAGTCACCACGGCCTGTTGTACTCAGGGAGAGTTAGTCCACCTCAGCTCCTGATACAGAAAGCATGTAGAGAGCGTCCCAATGCCAACAGCCAGCCAGAACATGTAATCACTCCCACACAGCAGCGAGCAAGTATGGCTGATGCAAATGGCCAAACAAACATATATAGAGATTAACAAAAAGACCAGAATTCTTATAAGAAGAAGGATTTGTTCATCTGCATTTGAGAATGACAATCCCTGTAGCCTCTTAATCCTGCTGTGTTCCTTCCCTCAAAAAAAAAAAAATATATATATATATATATATATTCAGCTGCTCTTACCGTAACTGTCTTAATTGTTGTTCTGCGGGCTGTTATCTGTTCAGTTGTTCTTACTCTGCACTAACTACTGCTTGTTAGTAGCCTTCTAATTTAATGCCTTCTGGACTTGTTTTTTAGTCATTTGTTAATTTAATTGCATTTAATTAAACTGTATTTGCCATAATATTGATATACGTGTGCTAGCCTGCACTGCATGTGAATTGTATTTACTGCTGTTTTAGCTGCTTTTCTGTAAAAAAAAAAAAAAAAAAAAAAAAAAAAAATCCTAGCTTGTTTTCAGCTTTTCCTGTAACTTATCTAGTCCAGATACAGACATACTGTATCCAGGGCTGTTTGTAAGCTCCTGAGCCCCCCAAGCCTTTCTGTGTTGGAGGGAAGCTTTCTAGCTTATCAGTGGGAGTGGTAAGCACTAGGTAGTGTATCTACCACAGGAGGAGAGGTTTCTGGCCCAGAAATTATAGTTTATTGGCCGTTTGGGAAGCTCTTCCATCTCTTTCAACCTTCTGATTCAAAAGCCTGTGTTTGTGCTTGTTTCCTGCCTTTCCTGTTACTAGTCTAGTCCAGGTGCAGATTTGCTGTATCCAGGACTCTTTGTAAGCTTCTGAGCCCCCCAAGCCTTTCTGTGTTGGAGGGAAGCCTTCTAGCTTATCAGTGGGAGTGGTAAGCATTAGGTAGCCTATCTACCACAAGAAGAGTGGTTCCTGGCCCAGAAATTGTAGCTACTGGCTGTTTGGGCAGTTTTTTCCCATCTCTTTCAACTTTCTGGTTTAAAAGACGCACTTGCATTTGTTTTCCACCTTTCCTGTTACTAGCCAAGCCCAGATGCAGAGTTCCTGTATCCAGGACTGTTGGTAAGCTTCTGAGCCCCGCAAGCCTTTCTGTGTTGGAGGGAAGCCTTCTAGCTTATCAGTGGGAGTGGTAAGCACTAGGTAGCCTATCTACTACAAGAGGAGTGGTTCTGGCCCAGAAATTGTAGTTTATTGGCAGTTTGGGCAGTTTTTTTTTCCATCTCTCTCAACTTTCTGGTTTTAAAGCCCGTGTTTGTGCATGATCCCCACCTTTCTCGTAACTAGTCTAGTCCAGGTACAGATTTGCTGTATCCAGGACTGTTTGTAAGCTTCTGAGCCCCCCAAGCCTTTGTGTTGGAGTGCAGCCTTCTAGCTTATCAGTGTGAGTGGTAAGTACTAGGTAGCCTGTCTACCACAAGAGGAGTGGTTCTTGGCCCAGGAATTGCAGTTTATTGACCACTCGGGAAGTTGTCCATCTCTTTCAAGTTTTCTGGTTTAAAAGACCACATCTGCGCTTGTTTCCCATCTTTCCTGTAACTAACCTACTGGAAAGCACTAGAAAGCCTTAAACTGATACAAGCCTTCTAGCTTAAAAGAGAGACTTTGGAGTGATTGAGTATGAGTTTTCTGTATTTCCTTGCTGTACTTAACTGTTTTCCACCTAAACACTGATTTTCCAGCACTTATTGTGATTTAAAAGCTTGTTTTTTTCACATATTGTACTTATCTGACTGCCTGCATTTTTAAAAAGTTGTTTTTTGTTTAAATAAATTGTTTAACTGTTGTAGACTACACACTAAAGTGCAATAGCCTTTTCTGATCGCTTGTAGTTGTTTAAAGCTGTTTTAAGTGTACTTCTTACTGTTTTTGCCTTATCTTTTCAAAAAAAATAAATAAATAAATTTCTTGTTTCCTTCCTTTCTAAGCTAGTATAGTCCAATTTTCAGACTAGTGCTGAATTCAGGGCTGTGTTACAAGTTTCTGAGTTTCCCATACCTTACTTGGATAGAGGGAAGTTTCTCTGTTCACCTGTGAGAGAGGGGAACTTTGAGCAGCCATCTGTCCCTGGAGGAGTGGTTCCAGCCCAGAAGTTAGTAGTTTAAAAAACGCGTTGCACGGTTTGTGCACCGGGCAGCACCGGTTAGCTAGGGTTAAATTATTCCCGGCTCCACTAAGTCTCCTCTTCAGTTTTTCACTTGAAACTAGTCTAACTCTCAACCTAAGCACTCAAAAAGCATCCTACAGGCCAGCACTTGCTCAGACCTAATAGCAAGCACTAATGTACCCCGACACGTGACTGCCGAGCAGGGCAAGGCTCTTTATCCACCCCTCACCAACCAAGCGGCCCCACTAATCAGGCATGACCAAAGGGCAACTTCAGGTGTACTCTCCAGTCCAGCTGGTGAATCTGGGTATCCTGAGGCAATGTTACAACTGCCTCATGTACACAGTCAGCCCTCTCCTCCTACCACAAAACACTGACATATGTGAGAGATGCAATTATACAGCCAAACTGGAGGCTAAAGGTATCTCCACCCAAGACTGGAACAGACAGTCATGAGGAGAAGGTTAACACTTGCACCACACCTCCAGCCTCACATAGACCTACTAAACCAGCACTGGCAAAAAATACACATAAATACACAAAATCATACTCAGGCTCTAAATAAAAACCTGCAAAAGCATCACAGACCTCCAAAGCAGACACCCAAAAAACCTGCACCTCCCATCACAAACCAGACAACACATAAAACACAAAATCAATGTGCCGCACAATCACAGTCCTTAAGGCAAAATAACATACCTAACACACTAGTAATAGGTGACGCACTAGTCAGGCACACTGACGCCCCACTCACTAGGCTGGATAAGGAGAAGGTTACTGTTAGCTGCCTGTCGGAAGCCAGAATCCGCCACATAACACAAGCACTCAGGTCACTCCAGAACAAGTACAAATATGACTCTGTCATTGTTCATGTTGGTTTGAGTGACCTGAGCTGTACCTCCCTGGACTACATGAAAAGAGACATGGAAGAGCTCTCTGATCATGTAGCCCAGGCGGGTATGACCCTGACCCTGAGTAGCATTCTGCCCTCACCAAGAATGATACCTCAGTATAAAGAAAAAATGATCAATTTCAACAATTGGCTAAGCTTCTGGTGTCATTCAAAAGGGGTCCAGTGTCTGTCAGCCTGGGATGACATGCTCGACAAGCTGCGTTGCTTCGCAAGAGATGGCTTGCACCTGTCACCCCTTGGCTTTCGAATACTGGCCAAGGTTCTTGCTGCCCCAATAGTGCCTTCTTTAGGCAAGGCTCAAAATTCAAACCCACCTCCGTAAACAGCACAAGTAAAAAAATGAGGGTTATGCTACTCAACACCAGGAGTTTAAATCTCAAAATGCATGCGCTCGAAGCACTCCTAAGTATGGAGAACGTTGACATCTGTGCAGTAACTGAAACCTGGTTCAAAGCTCCAGAGAGCACTCCAGCACTACTGGGCTACAACTCATACCACACATTTTGGCCACAGAACACAGACCGAAACACAAAAGGAGGGGGTGTATCCATATTCATCAAGGATACCCACACCTCCAGGTTAGTGGTGCAGCATGATACCTCTGAGATCATCCATGTGTAGCTAACATCGGGCAGATCTGCAATGCAAATTGTGGCCTGCTACAGATCACCCTCCATGACCCAGGACCACCACTCTGCCTTTCTGGAGACACTGGAAAACATGAAGGTCCTACCGAACACCCTGATCTTGGGAGATTTCAATTACCCTACCATTAACTGGGAAAACTACTTGAGTACAAACTCCCAGACTCAGCCCTTCCTGGAATTTATCAACTCAAATGCCCTGGGTCAGCTGGTAAACTCCCTTACCAGAGGCCACAACATATTGGACCTGGTCATCACCAACATGGGCAACAGGTGCTCCGTACCAGAGGTCAACCTGTCACTGGTTAGATCAGACCATAAACTAAATCACCCTGGATGTCCACACCCCACGACCACCCCCAACCAAGAAAACCACAGTGAAAAACTTTTCTAAAGCAAACTTCACCTTACTTAAGGCAGACGTGGTAAGTTTCACAGCCCCCATGCTAAAGGATAACACTGCCCAAGATGCAGAATCCTTTACAATTGCACTCTATGAGCACCTACAAGGATGCATGGATCATGCCATCCCTAGCAAAACCAAGACTCACTCCCCTAAGAGAAGGAAACCAGTCTGGTGGACCCCTGCCATAAACAGTTTATACAACAAAAGGAGGAAACTAGTTCAGAAAAAAAGCAAATCCCAAGAAGGAAAGACATCCCTGATCAGTATCAGTAAGAATCTAAGGTCCCTCATAAAATCATCTAAGGCTAACTTCGAAAGAGAAATAGCCAAGGATTTGAAAGATAACCACAAAGCCTTCTTTAGCTATGTCAAGAATCTAAGTGGCAACTCGCAGATATGCTCTGATATAAAATATACTGAACCTACTGATATTGCCAACGTACTGGCAGATAGATTCAGTGCAAACTTCACCTCCCCTCTTACCTTCAAAAGGGCCCACAACAATACTGGAAAAGTGTAGTGTCCCGGAAATCACAGAAGCACAGGTGAAAACAGCCCTTTCAAAAGCCAAAAATACAGCATCAATGGGGCCAGATGGTGTCCCAGGCTGTGTCTTGCATGAACTACAGAACGAACTAACCCCCCACCTAAACACGCTGATCAACCTCAGCCTCTCCACAGGTTACGTGCCCATAGAATGGCACACAGTAATGGTTATTCCGCTACACAAAGGAGGGGTCCCAACTGACCCCGGTAACTATCACCCCATAAGCCTGACTAGCCTGGTCTGCAAGGCTATGGAGCGCATCATCATGGAACTCATTAACAAAGACATTGGGAACCTCCAAACACTTGACCTGATCCAGTCCGGCTTTGTTAAGGGCAGATCATGCCTACTGAACCTGGTTGACTTCTTTGAGACAGTTACCAAGGTCATAGACGAGGGAAAGGTGGTTCACACAGCCTACCTTGATCTCCCAAGGCATTCGACACCATTCCTCACTCGGATATTATAGAAAAACTCACCAGCCTGAACATAAACCCCTATGTCACAAGATGGGTTCCCAACTGGCTTACAGACAGAACTCACACAGTAACAATAGTGGTCTGACTCTAAACCAGTCACAATTGGTGTCCCGCAAGGCTCGGTTCTGGGACCCCTACTGTTCGGCATATATTTCTCAGAAGTACAGGCAAACACAGGAGGACTATGGTTAACCAAGTTCTCCAATGACTGCAAACTGGGAGCCATAATTGACTCTCCGGCTGACACGGACATCCTCCAAAAAGGCCTTACTGAGACAGACACCTGGTGTCAAAGTCATGGCCTCAAGCTAAATGCCAAAAAATGCATAGTCATACCATTTGGGAAAAACAAAACACCCACGAATAACCACATAGGCAGCAGCCCCCTTAATACAGAAGAGGTAATAAGAGATCTGGGGACCCAGGTAGATAGTAATCTCTCCTTTGACAATCATATTGCCAAAGTAGTTAGAAAATCCTTCTCTGTGGCCCATCTAATTACTAAGGGTTTCGCATCTAGAAATAAAGAGGTTATAGTGCCCCTCTACTCGTCACTCATCAGACCCATCATAGAGTACAATGCCCCATTTGGGATGTACCTCACAAGACACTTCCAACAGCTTGAAAGACCACAAAAGTACCTCACCAAGAGGATTAATGGCCTCAAACATTTGTCCTATGCAGCCCGACTGAAAAAACTCCGGCTGTACTCAGTGGCATATCGCTTACTCAGAGGTGATCTCTGCCTGACTTACAAAGCCATGTCCAACTCAGAATTGATGGACATGCTCCACATAAAGAAATTCAAGTCACTGCAAGCCACGCACTCTAGTGAGCTAAACCTCGCTACAACAATAAATAGAACATGCTGGAGGGATAGATTCCTTTCACAGAGACTCCCCATGCTTTGGAATAAAATTCCTAACCACATTAGGCAGAGCCCCTCATTAACACTCTTCAAGAGAAGCCTTGACAAGTGGATGGGTAACAGAAAATGCACCCCTGGGATCACTTCATTGGCTCTGCTTGACAGAGGCTCAGTTAATTAATCAACGGAGCGGCGAAAGCTGACACACTCTGGCTAGGCTTATAAATGCCCTTGGGCAGATAGACTAGTACCTACCTATGAACCTATGATGTAGACTTTAACATTTTTAAACAGGATCTTATGGGTAGATTTCTGGATAGAGGATATAGACAAGGGGGCGTGTTCAAAGCCAGCAAATGGGCTACTAATCAGCGCAAATCTGATTTATTACAATATAAATCTCAACGCAACCGGGATGGGCTAGCCACTATTAGATTGCTTACAACATATGGTAGAAATATAAGCTTGTTAAGGGATGTGATTCGGAAACACTGGAATATACTTACAACTAATGATGAATTGAGTTCATTTTTGCTGGAGAGATGCCAATTCTTTCGCAGAGGAAAAACTTTGGGTTCACGTTTTGCTCATTACAAGAAAATCAATAAAAGTGATCATAGTGGTCATCAAGTAACTATTACTCGGGATAAACGTATTGGTTCTTATCCTTGTGGACACTGTAGTTTTTGCAAATATATGTACAAGACTAAACAGTTCACCAGTAAGAATATGGGCCAAATTTTTGACATGCATTTTTATGCCAATTGTGGGTGAGATTGGGTGGTGTATATGGCTAGTTGCACCTGTTCTGCTTTCTATGTGAGGCAGACCTCCAGGCCATTAGGATATTGGATGTCGGAGCATTTTAGTGATATACATAATAAAAAAAATCACAAACACACTTTATAGACACTGCCAGCTTCATAGTTCTGCAAATTTTACATTTATAGGGATTGACAAAGTTATGGGAAATAGACGATTCAAAACAGGGTGGCACTTGATTTTGAATTACAAGGAAAGAAAATGGATTATAAAGTTGGGGGGGGGGGCTCTTTGTACCAGGTCTCAATGATAAAATGCAATGTAAAATTAAGGTAATATATTAAATATTTTATTGTATTTGGTTATGTGGGGAAGCAATGTCACAGGAAATGTATTTGTACTGAGAGTATTTAAGGCATTTGGCTTATTCTATTTGCTATCACTGATGAAGGCTAGATGCCGAAACCGGTCTGAATTTGAATTGTGATGGAAAATAAATTGTGGTAAACCACTTGCGTCCTTGTGGTGCTGGCTTTTTTGTTAATCTTTACATGAGTAGTTTTCCCAATTAATGATGGGGTAGTTGAAATCACCCATTATTATGGTGTTTGGTTGAACCCTAATATTTTCCAGTATATCAAGAAAAGAGGAGTGGGAATCCTGGGGCATGGTGGGGGATCTGTAGCAAGCTACAATTTGGATTGCAGTTTTGCCCAGAGTTAGTTGCACTTGGATAACCTCGGATGCATTATGCTGCACAACTAGCCTGGAGGTGTGGATATCCTTAATGAATATGTACACACCTCCACCTTTGGTGTTCTGGTCCAGGTTAGATGGTGAAAAGTGTGGTATGAGTTATAGCCTGGTAGTGCAGGGGTGCTCTCTAGAGCCTTGAACCAGGTCTCAGTGACTACACAGATATCGATGTTCTCCATTTTAAGTAGTGCCTCGAGTGAGTGCATTTTGAGATTTAGACTTCTAGCATTGAGTAGCATTACCCACAGTTTTTGCTTGCTTGTTCCTGTTACGGTGGTGAATTTGTCATTTGAACCTTGCCTAAAAAAGGCACTATGTGGGTGGTAAGAGCCTTACCCAGTATCCAGAATCCCAGGGATGACAGGTGCAGGGCATCTCTGGCAAAGCATCATGGTCTGTTGACCATGTCATCCCAGACAGACAGATACTGGATCCCCTTAGAATGAGACCAGAAGCTTAACCATATGTTGAAGTCAATCATTTTGTCCTTGTACTGCAGTATCATTCTGGGTGATAGCAGGATGCTACTCAGTGCTAGGGTCATACCTGCCTGGGCTACAAGATCGGAGAGCTCTTCCATGTCTCTTTTCATGTAGTCCAAGGAGGTACATCTCAGGTCATTCACACCAACATGGACAATGACAGAGTCATATTTGCACTTGTTGTGGAGTGACCTGAGTGCATGGGTTATGTGGCAGATCCTGGCACCCGACAGGCAGCTGACAGTAACCTTTTCCTTGTTTAGCCTGGTGAGTGAGACATCAGTATGCCTGACTATAGAGCCACCTATGACTAGTGTGTTGGGTATGTTGGTTTGCCTTATGGGCTGTGGTTTATTGGCACACTGAGTCTGTGGTCTATGTGTCATTTGGGTTGTGTTGGGGGATGGAGGTTGCTTGTGTTTCTGCTTTGGAGGTCTCTGTTGCTTGAGCAGATTATTATTGAGAGACTCTGCAAATGTTTTTGTGTTTCTATTTGTGGATTTTGGTGGTGTAGGTTTAGTGGGACTATGTGATGAGTGTGTTGTAGTGCAAGTGTCTACCTTCTCCTCTTGACTGTCAAATTCAGTCTTGGTTGGCGAGAGCTTTACCTCCAGTTTGGCTAGATAAGTGCATCTCTCACAGGTTGTAGTGTTGGGTGGTAGGAGGAGGAGAGGGTTGTCTGTGTACATGAGGCAATTGTTACATTGCCTCAAGATGCCCAGATTCATCATATAGACAGGAGAGAATACTGGGAGCTGACCCTTGGACATGCCTGAATAAAAAAAACTACTTTCCTCTAGACAAGTGAGGAAAGTGAGTATAAGAGCTGTTTTTTCTCTAAGCAAGTGAGGAAAGTAAGTACAAAATATGTTTTCCTCTAGGTAAAGAGGAAGGTCGAGTGCTGTAGTAATTTGTAGCTTATTTAGTGCTGACAACAAGTTCTGAACAAGTACTGAGCACGAATAGGCAAATTCAAGTGCTAAAACTAAGAATCTGTACCTGGATTTTGTGTTAGATATGCTACCTAGTGCTTACCACTCCCACTGATAAGCTAGCATGCTTCCCTCCAACACAGAAAGGCTTGGGGGGGCTCAAAAGCTTGCAAACAGTCCTGGATACAGCAAATCTGTATCTGGACTAGATTAGTTGCAGGAAAGGTGGGAAACAAGTGCAAATGCGGGCTTTTAAACCAGAAAGTTGAAAGATGAAAAAACTGCACAAATGGCCAATAAACTACAATTTCTGGGCCAGAAACCACTTTTGTGGTAGATAGGCTACCTAGTGCTTACCACTCCCATTGATAAGCTAGCAGGCTTCCCTCCAACACAGAAAGGCTTGGGGGGCTCAGCAGCTTACCAACAGTCCTGGATACAGCAAATCTGTATCTGGACTAGACTAGTTACAGGAAAGGCAGGAGACAAGCTTATAGGTTCATAGGTAGGTACTAGGCTATCTGCCCTAAGGCTTATACAAGCCCAGCCAAAAAGGTACCCTGGATTTTGCCACCCAAGAAAATTATTTTCCGGTGCCACTGTCGAGCAGAGCCACAGAAGTGATCCCCAGGGTGAATTTCCTATTTCCCATCCAATCATCAAGATTTTTCTTGAAGAGTACTAATGAGGAGCTTTGTTTGATATAGAAAGGTAGTTTATTCCAGAGTATGGTATGTCTCTGGGACAGGAATTTATCCCTCTGGCATGTTCTGTTTATTGTGGTGACAAAGATTATGTCCCTAGAGCATGTAGCTCGGCGGGATTGGGACTTCTTTAAGTGGAGTATGTCCAGCAGCTCTGGATTTGAGATAGCTTTGTATGTTAGGCAGAGAGCACCTCTGAGTAGGCGATATGCGACGGAGTAAAGCTGGAGTTTTTTGAGACGGTCTGCATAGGACATCTGTTTGAGGCCGGTAATCCTCTTTGTGAGGTATTTCTGTGGCCTTTCCAGTTATTGTAGATGTCTTGTGAGGTACATACCAAAAAGGGCATTGTACTCTATAATGGGTCTAATGAGTGATGAGTAGACGGGAACAATGACCTCTTTTTTCTGGATGAGAAACCTTTTGTGATGAGGTGTGCCACTTAGAAGGATTTCCTGACTACTGTGGCAATGTGATTATCAAAGGAGAGACTACTGTCCACCTGTGTCCCAAGGTCTCTTATCACACTTTCGATGTTAAGTATACTACCACCTGTGTTGTAGTTCATGGGTACAGAGTTTTTACCAAAGGGGATGACAATGCACTTTTTGGCATTGAGCTTGAGTTCATGGCTTTAACACCAGGCATCTGTCTCAGTGAGACCCTTTTGTAGGATGTCCACATCATTAGGAGTTTCGATTATGGCTTCTAGTTTGCAGTCATCTGCGAACTTCATTAGCCAAACACCTTCTGTGTTAGCCTGTACTTCAGAGAAGTAGATACAAAACAGGAGAGGACCCAGGACTGAACCGTGTGGTACTCCACTTGTCACTGGTCTGAAGTCGGATTTGGAGTCTGCTACTTTCACAGTGTGGGTTCTGTCAGTGAGCCAGTTGGCAACCCATCTTGTGACATAGGGATTTATACCTAGTTTAGTGAGTTTGTCTATAATTCCAGAGTGGGGGATGGTGTCGATAGCCTTGGCAAGATCTTAGAATTTTTCTTATTTTGGAAAGTGGAAAGGGAGAAAGGAGAAACAGAAGATAATTCAAAATGAAGGACCTAAGTGGCTTGCCCTTCACAAATATTCTCTCTCTCTGTATTAGGTAGAATGAGCTAGTGATACTAGACTGAAATAGAGCTGGGATAGAACTAAACAGATGGGACTGGCAGGAGTGTCTGAAGTCAAAATATAATCTCACTGTACTCGGTTGAGTGAGCAAATGAGATAGACCCAGGAGGAGTGTTCAAACACAAACTTACAGCAGGGGGTGGGCAATTCCAAAGCCACCAAGATTAATACCAAAACAAGAACAGGGAGGGCAGGCGGGAAACTAACTGCAGAGACAGAGAGAAACCACAGTATTCTATGAAACAATTAAACAGAAAAATAAATAACTACAGAGAGACACAGACCACAATAGTCAATGAAACAATGAAATACACAGAAAAATAAAATGCAGCACAATCTTTAACACTTCAAGTTTGTACTTAACTCAGCTAGTAATGCAGTTGATTATAGGTATGTAGCAGAAGCCAAACAACTCCGATACTGAGCAGTAATAAATTCAAAGATATGTAACTAACACTTATAAATACAGAGAAACCCTCTAGGCTAAGAGTTTAACACTGAATATCAATGAAGTGAAACACAATAGCCCCCACTAACTGCAGTGACAGAGAGAGAGACCATAGTATTCTGTGAAACAAATTAGAAGAATTTTTCACATTGGTAATTTTGTCCTCATGACTTTGCCTAAAAAAGGCGTTATGGAGGAGGCAAGAGACTTTGTCAGAAGCCTGAAGCCCAGGGGAGACAGATGAAAGCCATCTCTAGCAAAGCATCATAGTTTGTCAGTCATGTCCTTCCAGGCTGTCAGGTATTGGATCCCCTTGGAAGGATGCCAGGAACTAAGCCAATTGTTAAAGTCAATCATTTTTTGTTTGTATTGAGGCACCATTCTGGGTAACTGTAGAATGTTGCTTAAGGCTGAGGACATACCTGCCTGGGACACGTATTCAGTGAGCTCAGTCATGTCTCTCTTCATATAGTCCACAGAGGTACGTCTCAGGTCATTCATACCAACATGGACTATGACAGAGTCATAGCAGTACTTGTTGTTGAGCGACTTGAGTGCGTGTGTGATATGGCAGATTCTAGCACCTGACAAGAAACTTACCATGACTTTCTCCTTGTCTAGCCTGGGGAAGGCCACATCAGTGTGTCTCACAATAGAGTCTCCTATGACTAGTATGTTGGGTTTGTGGCTCGGCTTTAGAGGTTGTGAGACACAGGCGTGTGTACTATGTGTAGTGCTTGGTGCTGTAGGTTGTGATGTGAGTAGGGATAAGCAGGCACAGTGTGTCCATATATGTCTAACAACAAATAAAAATATGTTACTGTGTTCTCTTTCTTCTTTCACTTTCACCCCAGTCTGACTTTAGAGGGGTACACAGAAAGTGGTTGTAATTTGAGGGTAGGAATGAGAAGGCATGCTAAATTGCTAAATTTTTATAGTGCATATACAAGCTATATCACTGCTTAAAGAGACTATGACTGTGTGTGTGTGTGTGTGTGTGTGTGTGTGTGTGTGTGTGTGTGTGTGTGTGTGTGTGTGTGTGTGTGTGTGTGTGTGTGTGTGTCTGTGCAAAAACTGGAATACACAACTGTGGCCATGGTATTTTAGCCAGGCAAAGTGAACACAGTCAAAGTATCTATAAGTGGTAGAAACAGAGGTAGTCTGTGCATGAAAGTGAAATAAATCCCAATTGAAATCTTCAATTGGTGTCTGTTAACTAGAGGTGTCTCAAAAAGTTGGAAAAGTGCACTAAAATGCACCACAAAGCATTTAAAACCTCATTGCTTCTGCTGGGAAATATCACCATAACCTGGCTTTATTTATTATTTTTGTCATGTTTCCGGTGGTAGAATAAATTAAAATGAGTTGCTTGAATTTTTAAATATTTAATCAAATAATCAACCAAGTAACCAGACCAACCCCATTCCGCAGTCTACTACTCTCAGGGTAAATCTTCTATATACTTACAATACCCAGAAACATATTTCTCACCTCTAAAAGTAAAAAAAGACCTTCTTCAAGCTATTCTCCATAATCTTTACATGCCTCATGAAGAGTAACATTGTACCCAACCCAGGTGCAAAAACTCCCTTTCCTTAACAATAGAACCACTGTCCCTAAACTGCTCTGTGCCCTCTTCAATACCCATAGCATCAGAGACAAACTAGACCACATCAGCGGTTTTATTTCCCGGCACAATGCAGACATTCTAGCAGTCACAGAATCCTGAAACAAACAAAGCTCCTCCAACTTCAATTTACTAACCTAATACAAGTACAGCAATGATGCCAGGCCAGCTAAATGATCTGATAGAGGCTCTATTATTATGTACAAAAATAATCTAAACCCAAAAGTCATTGCATGGGGAAACTACTCTTGAGAATCCAGTCCTAGTTGATTTCTCCCAAAATTTTCATCTTACAAAAGCAAATCACTACTGATCACTACAGGCTATCTGTCACCCCTTTACCTCCCTAAATAAATTAAATTCCCTCATCACTAACATCCTTAATAACTGTGCCATAAATAATAACATAATTGTTCGAGGTGACTTCAACCTTAATTATCATGGCCCTCTTTTATCAAACATGGATACTTTCCTAACAGACCTAGGTCTCCTTCAACTCATAAAAGAATCAACAAGGCATAACCTTAGATCCTCTAAGCAATCCACACTTGTTCCCATTATTACAAGCATACAAGACTCCATTTCCAGCATATACACACTCCCACCATCTCTAAGGGATCACCACACAATCATTTTTACAGTTATCAACCATCATATAAAACTACTACCAATATTAAAAGCCTTAAAAAAACAGTTTTTCACTAATATTGACAGACTCAAAAACGTTCTTGCAGCTCTCAGATGGAACCATATATTCTCAATAGATGACCCTAATACAGCAGTCATAAGTCTAACCACTTATTCCCACTTACTAAAACTGAACGGCTATCCACTGAACTGAAACCTGTTCTCACTCTAAGGAATGAAATGTGACAAAACTGAAAACAAACTCCTACAACTGAGAACAAAACCTCCATTATAGCCTTGTGTAAGTTTGTCAAGCAGTTCATCAGAAGACACACACTTAAGCTCCAAATAAAGAAACAAAACACTATCTCACATTCCAAAAATCTGTTTTGGAAAGATGTTAACATTCTTCCCTACAAACACCATCAATGTGACCCAACAAAAACCTTACCCACAAGACTTCCTTAAAAAAATTAGCAACACCCCCCACATAAATCATGAATTAGTGACCCCAACACCATTCACCCCCCTTTCCACTTCAAATGCTACTCTACTCAAAAATATTCCCACTGACACTCTTCCTGGATGTGACAGCATAAACCCTTGGTTCATATATCAATGCAGAGATCACCTATGCCTTCCTCTCACCCATATATATAAAATCTATGCTTCACATACATCATGCCACAAATCTGGAAAATGGCTCTAATTAAACCCCTCCCAAAGCAATCTAACCTCTCACTTCCATCCAGTATCCATCCTCCCAACTCTAGGCAAACATCTAGAAGAAATCAGTCTACACATCACTGTCTCAATATATTCAGCAGTACCACCTGCTCTCATCCAAATGGCAGGGATTCTTGGAAAAACAAAGTCTATGACAGCACTTTGGTTCCAAACTGATGACATCCTGTAAAATATTTATAAAGACCTCCTAACAGGTGCCCTATTTGCAGACCTGCCAAACGCATTTGACCTCATTGACCACTATCTTCTCATAAATGAATTCATTGAAAATGGTATCAGTCCGGACAGCACTCCTTCATTTAAAAATGTTATTACTGGTGGACATTTCTGAGTTAAAATGTTAAAATGGGATCCTCCCAAACAGAATTTGGACTTATTATTAAAGGTGTGCAACAAAAAGCAATTCTTGTCCCCTGTTCCTCGCCATTTCATTAACAAACTCCCTTTTGACTTCCTTTGTGTCCTACTCATCTTCTTCTCTGATGCCGTGATCATTTACAGATCAAGTTATTCTTACACCAACATTCAATCCCAGCTCCAGTCAGACTTACATTAGTTCCACCAGTGGTTCCTAAACCATTACCTACTTCTAAGACCAAAAGTATGCTTTTTGGAACTCCACAGGAAATTCACCAAGCACTTAGCTCTTTAACTATCCGTGACTTACACAACCATGCCATAAAAACAGCCTACGCCTTCTAATACTTAGAATTATGGCTTGATCAGTCTCTAAACTTCCATTTTCACATAGACAATGTAAGTGCAAAAATATACTCCCTCCTCTTCTTGGGCAAAAAGATCTCCCCTTTTCCATCTCAACCAGCCAGAGCAGCCATCGACAGAGGAGGAATATGGATTGCACATTTTCACATCCACTTCCAAGAAAAACACCACTGCACTCCAGAACTCCCCAACAGCATCTGCTGTTTCATTACAGATTCATCTCTCCATGAGCATCACTGTATCACCCTAAAAAGCCAAATTGCAACCCATAAGCCAAGATCCAGCAAACTGTTAGGATCACAAATCTACAACTACTCCACATCCAGACATTTACTTTCATTACAGCTAAATTTCATGAAAAACAACTCATATAACTTGATACGCTACTCACAATGCACACCAGCTCTCATTACCTGTAGAATTTAAAACCAAATTCGGCTGCACTGCACATGCATTCTCCTCTCAGGCACCTACTCTTTGTCAGTGACCTAAAGGAAATTGACACTCCCTCCAAATTCAGATCACAACTCAAAAACACATCTTAATCCAATCCAAATGCTCTTTGTTCAACACATGACGCATCACCTAGCACACTACCTATATCCTCTTTCCACTTCTCTTTTCCTCTCTTCTCATACAATTCCTGAAGGTTGGCCCACTTTAAAAATGAATTTAGATATTGTACTTTACACTTTGCTTGTTTACTAGAATGTCTTTATGCAGTTTTTATGTAACTATGCTGAACTACTTATTGCTTAAATTTCTGACTTTTTTTTGTGAAATGCTGAACCTGAATTTGATCAATATTTATCTGACCACTACCTTGGTAAACAAATATAAATCAATAAATAAATGAAGAGATAAATAGATAGATAAACAAATAAATAAACAAACAATAATTTACAGTAGCTATATTGCTTTCTTTTTCTTACAGCACTATTTGAAGCTGCAGGGTGCACAGAAGGTGACTATCGTTTTTGGAGATTTGGAGAAAAACATCTTTTGGGGGGGGTTACAGCGATAGGTTGTAGCTAAAAGCACAGGACAGACATAATCAATATTTGTCTGGAGCAGTGCACTGTCTCTGAGCAAAATATTGAAATATGTTATCGTAGTCATAGTGGCCATTATTTCTTTCATATTCATCCCCATGTAACACGAAAGGAGGTATATAAAATATTTCCTTTAGAGATAAAGGTGAGGCGGCATGCTGTGTATATATGTCACACAGTTAAGAACTTGAAATATATTATTATGGCTATTTGTTCTTTTTCATTCATCCTAGTCTGTAATGGTACTATTTTAAAAGAAATCAGGTATGTGTTTTTTTTTTTGTTTGTGTGTGTGTGTGTGTGTGTGTGTGTGTGTGTGTGTGTGTGTGTGTGTGTGTGTGTGTGTATGCCCATACACATGTGTATACATATTAGATCCTGATGTAATGAGGCAATGTGGGTAAAATGTAAAACCTGACTTGAGACATTTGCATGGGCCTCAAAATTCCTTGCTGCAGTCCTGAAAAAGACTAAATTGAAAACTGCAATTTTGTGTTGGGTATTTTTATAAGAAAATATGGGAGTGGGTTTAGATTCTTGAAGTATTAAATGTCTGATCCTTAGTGACACGCAATGCAGACAATACACACTCTAACTTGAAGCACATTTAATTCTGGCACAGTTAAAGCTGGTAATGAGCACTTTCATCATCCATTCCCACTCTGCCATCTCTTCACATTAAACCTATAAGGTTCTGAGCTACAAAAGCATGCTCGCTCTATTCTGCGATTGTTGCCATTTCTCTTAAAGTTTGAATTTATTTTTAAAGTTGTTAAGTCATTTAGTTCTGGCACAGTTAAAGCTGATAATGAGCACTTTCATCATCCATTCCCACTCTGCCATCTCTTCACATTAAACCTATAAGGTTCTGAGCTACAAAAGCATGCTCACTCTATTCTGCGATTGTTGCCATTTCTCTTAAAGTTTGAATTTATTTTTAAAGTTGTTAAGTCATTTAACAAGTTAGACTTTTGGTATTATAAGTGAGGGATTTCAAAAATGCATGTAATATAGATTCATAGAGTGCAGTTCTTAAGGGGGTACAACAGGAAGAAACAATACATACCAGCTTACTTAATATCTGTAGTTTATGCAGTAGGTCAGGATATGGCCTGACTAGAAGCAATAAGTTTCATTGCTAGACCTGAAAATATAATGCCACTGTGTTAAATCAACCAAGATGACTGTATGCATTGACAATAATTGTAACTAGATATGGTCTCCACATGAGAGCCTCATGTGATCTAACAGAAGATAAAGATAGTCAAAATTAGAAAAGGTAGTATTTATACAAACAACTCCCCAGGTGATGCGGTGTCTGTGACATGGCAGAAAGGGGGATAGTTTGGTATAATGGTTAAGGTGTATATCTCTCACACCAGAAGTACAGGGTTTGATTCTAATCAAGGGAATTTGGCTAGGCTTAAAATGGCCCACACGGGCAGCTAGTCTCTTACTTATCTATGAACCTATGAAAGGCCCACTTGTGCCTTTATGGCAGTAGTCATGGCTGCTTGTCAGCATCTTTAGAGTCTTCTTTTCTAGGTGGAAAATAAAGAGAACAAGTTATCCAAGTTCTGTGAGCAGTCATATTTTCACTATAGCATTCAAAAATCTGCATGGATACATATGATAAAATAAGAATTTCCTACCCTACTGTAAACTATCTTTAATTATGCTGTTCTGACCATTAACTGGATAAAATCACAATACCACAACCATATATGCACCATTTGTTGCACTAATATGTGTCCTTCCATTTTGTGATAGCACTACCAAAAGCAGTGTCTGTCTGGTATAATCCAATAATTTTGCAAAATAAAAAGCAGCTAAATTAGTAATTAGTTTACTTTAGATTTTTTTTTTTGTTAATGGAATCACTGGGTTCATTTTATCTAAAATCAGAATATCTAGACACAGCTGATCTAAGCACAATTCATCTAATAACACTTCAACTAGCCCAGAAGAACTCAAAAATCCAGAAAAGAAACAGGAAAATGTGCAGGTGGCAGCCCACTCCCTGCACTCCTTTCAGATCAGTGACCACACTTCAGTATAAAAGCAGGAAAAACCGTGACAGTGCACCACCTGCTCAGACAACCCAAACAAGCAAGAATCAATAATTTCCTGGTTTCTGCATTACTTCTCAACTTATCAAAACGGTTTGATACTATGTCTCATCCCAAATTATTACTATAACAGCCATCTTCTTTTGGTGTCTTCCCCATCCCCACAATGGTTCATCAGCTACCTACCAGACTGACAAAGTCTGTCAAAAGGCTATGTGCACATTAAGCATTCTTTGCAGTCCCTACTGGGGTCACCCGAGACCAAGGATCTGTCCTGAGTCCTCTTCTTTTTATATTACTATTAACAATGCCCATACTGTAACCAAACATGCCTCCTTAACCCAATATGCAGATGACTCAGCCCTCATATCTTCTGCCAAAACTCTGTAACATCTTCAGCCTAAAGCAGCAATGTTTTAATACCATTGAATCATGGCTTAATAACTCTGAGCTCCTACTAAATCTAAAAAAAACAAGGCTACACCTATTCTTTCCAAAAACACATACTCTGCATGGGCTACCTTCATGGTTATCCCCTAAATAATACAAAAATAGAAAATCTCTCGCATACAAAACTATTAGGAGTCATTATCGATGACATCTTGAAAATCAGCTTTCATATACATTAAAACATAAAAAAGACCAGATATTCAGGGCATTTTATAAAATCAAAAACTTCTTCACAAACAACTCCAAAGAAACCTTAGCATCTATCTTCCTGTTACCAGTCCTACTATAGGACTCTTTGATCTTGACAAATCTATAACCTGTAATTGTATCAAAACTATAACTATGCTACAAAAAAGTGTCAACATTTGCAGCAAGTCTGCCTTATAGACACATGATTGTACTGCCTTAGAACAACTAAGCTTGCTTGAATTGCCTCATTACCTCACCTGCTCTCAGCTAATTGTGTCCCACAGTATGGTATACGATCCACAAAAATGCCCAACCCTGAAAGGAATCATGCAACATTATGGACAGTAAAGACCAGAGCCAGATTATGGTCAAATGTAGCCCTAGGCAGGGTAATGAGTCCCCCCCTCCAATACTCAGCTTTCCCCCAGCCATTCCAGTGTCCCTTTACTTGACTATGTTGCTCCAGTTACCATAAAGTCTGTTAAAACATCTCAGTGTGCATACTGTTTTTTCTGCTTTACTTCTACAAAGATTACAGATACGTGGATTTAATTTGAAACTGTTATTTCAAATTTTATAGCACAAATACTGATAGGCATTTGCTAAACAACGCACTATGGCCTCACAATGAAAACAGACATAGCATTAAGATTTCTCTGCCCTTGAAACTCACATTTATTGAAAGGCATTAAAACCCTCATTCAAAGAAAATGCATCTGGCCAGTAGCAGATAAAGTTTACCTTTGGGCTGTTTTCAAATCATTAGCCCCTTGCACACATTTTTAGGACCATGCAAACATGCAAGAGTTCTTTGCTTCACCTTCCTGATTGTATTAAATTATATTCCTTGTATAATACAGCACCACTTGTTAGAGTTTGTTTTAAATTTATAGTTTTGAACATTTTTCCAGCAAGCAATGAAACAAAAAGTATGAACCAATAATGACAAAACTGCCCAATTCAGAACATTTCAACCATAAAAGGTCATTAAAACTTTTGTCATTACAATCTACCAATATGTACAGTCTCTGCAGATGTAAAAGTCATCTGAATAATTCTACACTAAAGAGATCTGTAACAACTGAAGTGGTTGCTGCTTGGAAGCAACTTTATATTTCAGTGTTTTATCTGCAAATTCAGTGTCCTTAAAGAATAAATCATCTATGTTACATTAAAAAATGGTAAGCTGGTAATATTGAAATAGGGAATGGATGGAAAACTGATAACAGGTTCATAGTTACTAGGCATCTCACCAAAAGGAGGGCATACTCAGGACTGTAGCACCCCCCAAAGTATAACACAGTGTTAGAAATCCATATACATGCTGTGGAGTCGAACCCACTGATGTCTGTATCAAAAGCAAGTATGCTGCCTGTTGTGTTGCTAACAATGCTTTTCAATTTTATAGCATGATAGTGATACCATTTTTTAAACAAACCTATTGCACATTGTAAACAGACTTGGCATGAACAGAAGGAATGCACTTGAAACTCAATTCATTGAAAAATGTTAGTGAAACTCAATTCCCTGAAAAAATGTACTTGAAACTCAATTCCTTGGAAAATGTACCTGAAACTCAATTCCTTGAAAAATGCAGCTTGACAGTTGGGGTACAGGATTCAGGCTCTTGTTTCCTGTAACTAAGGTACAGGGTTTGAGCCTAAGCAAATAACTAACCACCTGTTATCCCTAACTAGAGCATTTCACACACACACACACACACACACACACACACACACACACACACACACACACACACACACACACACACACACACACACACCTCTCAACCGGGTCTATATTAGCTGAACGAAAGTCCATTTACGCAAATATGTAAACGTCGACACATATTGTGCGAAACACACTTATAGCGAATGTCCAAAAGTGCGATTTCTGAAATGTGAAATTACCATGGTTGGCCCGTCTGTGGAATAGCTGTATAAGGTAAGTGTTGGATAGTTACGGACTTTGGCATTAGGGTGCGGGTTAAGGTAAGTGCATAGATAGGTTATGTATGTTAGATTTAGTGTATGTTAGATTTAGTGTAGGGCTAGAAGTAGAGTTTTGTTAAATGTATGTATGTGGATTATTTATTTTGTTGTGTATATTTTTGTAGGGGACGTGTGCGGTAGTTACAGACCTTAGGGATAGGGAGGGGTTAAGGATAGTGCATAGATAATTGTGTATGTGGGGTTTAGTGTAGGGTTAGAAGTTGGGTTTTGTTAAATGTATGTATGTGGATTATTTATTTTGTTTGGATATATCTATGTAGGGGAAGTGTGCGGTAGTTACGGACCTTAGGATTAGGGAGAGGTTAAGGATAGTGCATAGATAGTTGTGTAAGTGGGGTTTAGTGTAGGGTTAGAAGTAGGGTGTTTGTGCTTTACTTTAGGGTTAGAAGTAGGGTTTGGTTAGTGTATGTATGTGCTTTATTTATTTTGTTTGGGTAGGTAGTATGTAGCGGGTGGTGGGGTTGGCCGAGTATGACAGTTCGACATTTAAAATTTTGCGGTTTAGTACGTTCGGGATATTAGCAGTTCACGCAATAGATATCAGGGTTTTAGTATTTGCTTAATAGTATTTTCGCTCTGGTAATATAGACCCCTCTCAACCTCTTAGTGCAAGAAATCTCTCTCTATATATATCTCCTTGGGTTAAAAAATTAGATAACCACACAAGAATTATGACCAACTGTACGCACGGTTTCATGCCAAATAACTCCGAGGCTTGCACTGGCTAGATGAGTAGCATGACTGCTTATATTTCATTGCTGCTACTGATGCACTTGGTCCAACTTGATTTTTCCATGGACCCCTACTGTGGTTGCTACAAAGATCAACTTATTGCATACACTTGTTTGGCCTTGTGCATACTTAATGAGCTTTAGGGCTTGTCATGCATGCAAAGTAAACAATGTTGGCTTGGCCACAGTCATGGCCTTGACCTTTCTGAATCCCCAGGGCTATAAGCATTGGAAAGCAAAAATAGTAAATTGCATTCCTGTTCCCTTGGCATATACACAAACATTTACAGTGAAGAATATAGCAAGAATAAAGCAAGAATACAGCAAAATTCTAAAATTACTTCAGAAAAAACATGTAAACCATTATATAACCTAAATGAATGAATGATTCATATGTTGCATTGATCTTTCAACCTACAGCACTGAGCTTATGCCAAAACTTTAAGCATAGCTTAAAATAATCAGTAATAAAATGTACTGTTATCTTTTTTAAATTTATATAACATTACTGTGTCCCAGAAAATATAATAATGCATATTTATATTTTGTTGTGTAATTATTTTTTGACATATTATCAGCAATTTGTAATTTCTGAGTAATACTTTTAATGCCACGACTTAATACAGTTTCCTATAAGTATCAATTTGTATTTCTTAACCTAGAGAGTATTCCAGACTACAGGAAGAATCCCTGTTAAACTTGTTCATGCTTGCACACATATTCATAGATATGTTACTTTTATGCAAGAGAAAGCAAGGGCACTGTCTCACAGCCAAGACATGCTGAGATATGCATATGCTTTTCAGCATTACTTAGGGAAGAGGTAGAAATGTTAAATGGCAGCAGGGGTGCACTGGCAGATGCAGCAGCATTAACACTGAATGTTGGTTCTTTTCAAAAACTCATAACTGTAAAATTTAACCTGATGACATTTGAAACTCAGGAAAATGTAACTTGCATACTATCTGTTCTCAGTACTACATGTAGTGAAAAAGAATTTATGCATATATACATGCATGCACACATACATGCATGCATTTACATATTTTAATTATTTGTTTATTTATTTATTGGCAATTGATTACCAGGAAAGTCTGACTGGGTAGCAGCCCATTTTCAGTGGAGACCTATGAAGAAAATCACCAAAGTATTAGAAAACATTTTTAGAAGAACGATTTTGCAGTCTTTAAAAATAATACAAAAAACAACTCCAGTTTCAATAATTAAACCAAATTATACATAACATGAAAACATTGGTTAAGGATAGATACAAGTTATTTGACAATGATTTAAAAGTTAGAGAAATTTTAGCCAGTTTATAGAGAAATGTATTTATTTATTTATTTATTTTATTTTACATTTGTTGACCGGGCTAGTCCAACTGGATACATGTCCATTTTCAGTGGAGGCCCGGGGAGAAAAGCTCCAAGATCATGGTTAGATAAACAAATACAATGATGAAGTTAAAACAAGTAAATACAAGTAAATACAAATACAATGATGAAGTTAAAACAAGTAAATACAAGTAAATACACTGACGCTTAAAGGCCAAATAAAGCAAGCAAGAGTTATATATATGATTTAAAGAGGTACAGATTTGAACAGCCAGACAAACAGGGCTAAATAGTGGACTCTTGGGTTTTTGGGTTAGGTGGAGGCTGAGAGAAGCCTAGGTCAGGCAGGGACGATAGCTCTTAGTCTGGATTGGAGCAAGGGCATAACCATTGAGATTTCAGGTGTGCTCTGAGATGTATTTTAAATTGGTACTGAGAGGACATAAGTCTTAGGTTGTTTGGAAGGGCATTCCAGGATTTGCCAATGGAATTGGCATATAGTGCTTCACCACGAGTTGTTAGATTTAATGGTCAGTACTTGTAGACTTTTGGAAGACCTGAGGGACTTAAGGTTGGAGTCACGGGTGAGTATTTTGTTCAGTGAGGGTTTTGTTTGGTTGATTGAAAATTTTAAATGCCTCAGTTATCTGGTTGAGTTTGAGAATATTAGGCAGTTCTAGCCATTCTAGAGACCTTAGATTTAGGCAGTGATGGGTGCGATAGGGCATTCCAGTTATGAATCTGGCTATGTGATTGTAGGTAGTAGAAAGTTTATTAAGCTCTCTCTTATTGAGGAAGGAGAATATCGGGAGGCATAAAGGAGTGTGGAGAGGAGGTGGGTTCGGGCAATAGTTAGTTTGGTGTGTGGAGTTAAGAAGGTCTTTATTCTATACATTGACCCAAGTTTTTTGTTGACCGATTTAATGGTTAGATTTACATGCATATCAAATTTAAGATTATGGTCTATGGTCACCCCTAGTAGTTTGGTGTGGGATACGGGGTAGATAATGGTGCCATTATTGGAGGACACATGGAAGGTTGGGTTATTGGTGTTGGGGGGTTCTATAGCTTGAGCAGTAGCTGGAGTGGGGAAAAATAGAAGTAATTTGGTTTTGGTTGGGTTGAGTAAGAGTTTAAGTTCCGAGAACCATTTTTCGACTGTGGAAAAGCATTTTTGGGTAGTGGCTTGGAGTTTGGCGAGAGAAATTAAAGGTAAGTTAGTATAATAGAAACAGGAATTGCAATACGAAGAGAGAGAGAGAGAGAGAAAGTAGGTTTATGATATATTTAGAGAGGAAGCTAGTAAGTAGATGTAAAGACAGGTTACTGTTCACATTTAGGGATATAGTTTATCCTGGTGATGAGCAAGAACAGAGCCAGGTTTTGTCTAGGAAGTCTTTCAGGATGGTTTTGAAGGATGGGAGGGATACAGATAAGGAGTTCCAGGCCATGGCAATATGATACAAGTACAGACAATGTCCATCAGATTTGATAGATTTGTAGACAGACTGGCATTTTTTGTCTCTGGATCATAATGACCGACTGGGAACATAGTTGTGTAGAATGTTAATGCTGGACAAGCAGATGGATTCTGAATAATTTTATAGGTAGTAAGAAGGGGTAGTTCTAACCAGTTTAGGCTTTTTATTGACATACAGTAGTGGTTTCTGAAAGGGGTCTTTGCTGCAGATTTAACACATTTCTTGTAGCATTGTTCAAATTTTGATTTTCATGATGCCTGAAGGTTAGTAAGGATGGGAACACCATAAAAAAGTGTGGGAAGCATATAAGTAGGGGCAAGTGTAGCTTTAGTTGCATCAGTGAGAAAGTGTTTGGCTCTATAAAGCATCCTTAGCTTTTGATAAGTTTTTCTTATGCAATTTTATATATGTGGGCCGAATTTAAGATTATAATCCACTATCATCCTTAATAGTTTGTTATGAGAAGGGACTTCAAAGGTTGTATCATCAAGAAAGAGGACTTTAAATTTTGATTTTTTTTTGGGAGAGAGATTGGTGGAAATAGTAGTAGTATGTTTTTTAGGGGTGAGCATGAGTTGTGAGTTACAAAGCCACATTTCAGTTGCTGTTAGAGCTTAATGACTAATTTTTTTGGAGGTGCCATGTTGTCAGATCTGCAAACTGTGGAGTCATCTGTATACTGTATTAGGGAGGCCTGCTGTGTGGAGGGTGTTGGCATGAATGTTAAAGTGAAGGGTACCAAGGATAGAACCTTGTGGTATATCTATGGTGACTTGGAGGTATGGAGAGAGGGTGGAATGCCATCTTACTGAGTGATACTTATTGAATATCTAGCCTTTGAACCATACAAGGGTGGACTGAGAGAGACCTAATAAGGACATTCAAAGTAGAAGTTTGCTGTGACAAACTGTTGCGAAGGCTTGAGACAAGTCTAGTTATAAGGAAGATACTAGTTTGCCATTATCTCTAGTTTTATTGACAGCATCTATTTAGGTTAGAAGTATCATGTTAGTACTGTGAGAAACACAGAAGCCATGTTGGGTGGGGGATAGGAGTTCTTCCTGCAGGAGATAGGTTAGCAATTCTTTCTGAATACATTTTTCAAGTATTTTAGAGAGGGGGATAATATTGCTGCATGAATAATGTTAGTAATGTCTGTTGATATTCCTCCTCCTTTGTGCAGAAGGATAATGTGTGACTTTTTCCAGAGAGAGGGAACGTGTGATTCCTGGACTGACCTATTTATAAGGATTGAGATAGGATAGGGAGTGCTATCAGCTGCTGTTTTAAGGTACTTGCTTGGAGGGTCGATCAGCTGAAGCAGAACATGGTTTGAGTTTGTTTAAAAGTAGTTTTATATTGGATGTGGGCACAGGTTTGAAAGTAAAAATCGAAGTGGTGATACATGGCTGCTGGGCAGGGTTAGAATTAGATGTTGAGGCGTCTTTGGTTAGAGATGCTATACTATCTATGAAATAAGAGTTGCACTGTATTATGGTTTTGAGTTATGAGTTATTGAGAGGGAGTTAGGGTTGAATTTATGGCCAGGCTGCAAGATTTCTTTAATAGCTGTCCAGGCGTGTATTTACTATTATTCTGAAAGTTATTATAGTGTTTTGCCTTCATGAATTTGCTTTATAATTGGACTGTGAAGCATTTTGAAGTTTTCAAGATATTGTGATATTTTATATTTTTGCCATTCGTTCCTTGCTTTTTCTCTATCCTGCATTAGCATTCTACTCTTTTTGGATAGACTTCTTCTTCTCTTTCGCCTGTTCCCATTAGGGGTCACCACAGCAGATCATCTGTTTCCATTTCTTCCTGTCCTCTGCATATTGCTCAGTCACACCAACCGCCTCCATGTCCTCTTTCACCACATACATAAACCTTATCTTAGGCCTTCCTCTTTTCCTCTTACCTGGCAGCTCCATCCTTAGCATCCCGTTCCCAGTATACCCATCATCCCTCCTCAGCACATGTCCAAACCAATGCAATCTCGCCTCTCTGAGTTTGTCTAGAAACCGTCCAACCTGAGTTGACCCTCTAATATACTGATTCCTAATCCTGTCCATCTTTAACACACTCAGTGCAAATCTTAACATCTTTAACTCTGCCACTTCCAGCTCTGACTCCTGCCTTTTTGTCAATGCCACCGTCTCCAACCCATACAACATAGCTGGTCTCACTGCCCGCTTGTAGACCTTCCCTTTCACTCTTACTGGTACACGTCTGTCACAAATCACTCCTGACACTCTTCTCCACCTATTCCACCCTGCCTGTACTCTCTTCTTCACCTCTCTTCCACATTCACCATTACTCTGAACTGTTGATCCCAAGTACTTAAACTCGTCCACGTTTACCAACTCTATTCCCTGCATCCTCACCATTCCTCTACCCTCCCTCTCATTTACACACATATATTCTGTCTTAGCCCTGCTGACCCTCATTCCTCTGCTCTCTAGAGCATATCTCCACCTCTCCAGAGTCTCCTCAACCTAATTCCTACTCTCACTACAGATCACAATGTTATCTGCAAACATCATAGCCCATGGGGGATCCTGTCTGATCTTGTCTGTCAACCTGTCCATCACCATTGCAAATAAGAAAGGGCTCAGAGCTGATCCTTGATGTAATCCCACCTCCACCTTAAATGGATTTATCACTCCTACTGCAGTCCTCACCACTGTCACACTACCCTCGTACATATCCTGTACCACTGTTACATACTTCTCTGTCACTCCTGACTTCCTCATACAATACCACAACTCCTCTCTAGGCACCCTATCATATGCTTTCTCCAAGTCCACAAAGACACAATGCAACTCCTTCTGACCTTCCCTATATTTCTTCAGAGCAAACTGTATTATTATTTTATTTAGACTCTTCCTTCTAGGAGGTGCAATGCTATTCAGGAAAGTTGTAATGAATTCATTTACAGCATCATCTTCTTCTTCTTTCGGCTTTTTCCTGGTTAGGGGTCGCCACAGCTGATCACCTGTCCACTCATGATTGGCAGTGGAGTTTTATGGTGTTGAGTTACCAGCCCGGCGCCCAACCTTACACAGAAGGCACACACATGCACACACTCACTCCTAGGGCCAATTTAGAGTGTCCAATCCACCTGCAGCATGTCTTTGGGATGTGGGAGGAAACCAGAGCACCCGGAGGAAACCCACACGACCACAGGGAGGACATGCAGGCTCCGCCCAGAAGGCGCCCCAGCCAAGGCTCAAACCAGAGAACCTCTTGTTGTGAGGCGGCAACACTAACTGCCCCCATTTACAGCATCATCTAAGGGTAGGATTTTATGAAATTCCAATAATTAGATAATATGTAGTGATGAACATTCTGGGTTAAACTTGGAAAATTTGTGTGTTGTTTTATAAACATGCTGTTTATTTGAGCACTGGCTGATTGAGCCTGCTAGCTAAGACCTGCTATCATATATTTGGTACCTTTTATATAACCTTACCTTGATTACTCTACATACGTAATATCACTTGATGTTCCCCCTTTAATATTGTACAGGTTTTTTTCTATTTTTTTTCTTTTCATCTTCATTTCTGTCTGTCAGAAGAAAACATGTTGTTTACTCAGGAAGAGTAACTACACTATACCAAGGCCACCAGAAGGATACCCTCCATACTTGTAAAAAAATACTATTGTTGCTTTACTGATGGATTCCACTGTTGCCTGTAGCTTTAGAATTTTCACACAGGCACTACATTCTAATGTAGAAACAATAATAGTAAGAAACAACGCTCTGACATATAAGAACAAGCAGATGACATTTGATTTCTCTTATAATCAATAACAATTTAATTATTACATGTTTTAAACCATCCTTCAAAATATACCTCCTGATTTACAAAGCCCTGTAGAACGTGCAGGATTAGTCTAAGAGCTATTTTCAGCAATATGGCCAACGTGCGATCCAGGAACAAGTTCCTGGGATGTGCACATGAGCTCTTAGACTAATCCTGCATGGACTGAGCTCCTGTATGCAAATTACCCTCATTTGCAGGTGAAAACCATGCAAATGAGGGTAATATGCGATCCAGGCAGTGGCGGCTCGTGAAATCGGACTGCAGGATTGCAGCTCCCCCAGCTGTGTGAAGAAAAAAGAAAAGCACATCTTCTAAAATAAAATATTTTTTAAACTAAGAAACCTGGCTGGCTTTATATAAAAACAAGTCCGACTAACTCACAAATTCCCGGAACTCAAACTGTGCATGCTCGTTGCTCTGTGAGTTCAGGGTTTTTTTTTTTTTTCGCTGCCTGATGGACTGTTTCTGACTGCTGTTAAGGCAGTCCGGACTATGGGGAATTCTGCATCAGTGTGTGATGCCCAGAACTCTGTGCGGTAACTGCACAGTAAAGTGGAAGAGAGGGCGGACTGCCATGTCCACAGGCACGTATCGTGATGTGAGTGGCAGAGTGACTACTGACTGGTTCTCACTCTCTTTCTGAAAAAGAGACCAAGAAACAATCAGTATTATCAGGCAGTGTGCAGAACAAGACAGGTACTTTTGCCTTTGGTTTTTGCTCTTGTTACCGTACGTACACATGGGTACACTAGTGCCACTGCTGCCTACTAGCATATTAATCTATCTCACTGAGACTCACTCTATCTGATTTTCTTTGGGTTGGGGGAGCTTTTGCTTGCTTGCAAGAACTTTGTGGAGAGAGAAGAAAGATTCTGGAGTGCAGATTCCCGAGTAGTCCTTGACTAGAAGCACTAGCAGCCAGCTGAGCTACTTAAAAAAAGCCTACTCGTGAGTCGTGATCGTGAGTGATGGTTAGAAACAGACTACGGACACAATTTCAAACTCAATCGCTCATTTCTTCATTTTTTTTAAGGTAAGTGTGTCTGTGCCGACTCTGACAAAGTAGGGTCACCATCACCCTTTTCTTTTAAAGATTCAATTCCTCATGTTGTTCTGTCCTCCAAAGACTAATTTATTTTACCTTAATTTGTTTGTATTCTGAATCCTGATTCTGATACCCAAGGATGTCAACTCCACCTCCAAACTGGTTCTACAACTGGTTTACTTTCTACTGTATACCATAATAACTAAGCCTTTGTAGTTTTACAGGAGTTCATGGGTCTATATGCGTTCCAGTTTACAGGAATGTAATGTTAAAGCTCATTGTAGCTTGGGGAGGCTGGTCCAGTCTTTCACCATTCTTTCCATGAAATAGGAACTTTTGCACATTCGGGGGGGCTCTCTCACCATATGGTATGGCCTACTTTATGCAACTTTTTAAAACTGATTTCTTAATGCATAACATACCCTTGTTAAATGCTATGATTATTTAAGTCCTGTTCTTTACTTTGTCATGTCATCATGCCATTTGCCATTAATAACAACTGCAAGATATATTTACATTTTTTTTACTCAGTTTCTGCAGCCCTCCTCTGAAGTGTGTGCCTGTGTGTGTGTGTCTGTGTGTGTCTGTGTATATATATATATATATTATGCTCCATACAGGTTCTTTTGTTTTACTACCAGCATAGCTAGTTATCTACAGGCTGCTCAGCTATTATAATTAGTTAATAAATGTGTTATCATTTAGTGCAAGCAAGTGATCATAGGCAAATGGTTACTGTAGCCTGCAAATCAATTTTCTAGCACATTAATCTGTTGTGATGCTTTGATCTGCTGTATATGCCAAATGCACTTTATATTTTCACTTCCTGAGTTTGACTTGACACCCAAATATGACATTTTCAGTGATGTACTTGATTGCCATTTGTTTAGTTTGCCATATATGCAGTCCATCTTTCTTGACTGTTTGTGTCAATGAGCATTACCAATTATAACTTATACATTTGGTTTTATTACAGTATAATCTAGAAGTGCATGTGTATTTGTTGTGGCATAGTTCACTTCTGCTTTTTTTACCATGAAGAACTTACTTTCAGCCTAAATTTAACTGAAAATGAATGGAGATGTTGTAGTTGTATAAGCAGAAAATATTGTTGAAGACTCACCTTAAAAAGACAAGATTAAAGGGAATGTGCAATTGTTTAATAAGTGTGCTGGCTACTTGCACAACTTGAGGTAATTAATTTTAAATGTATTTTACAGCAGCTGGAACTGGTTTCCTTTTTTATTGCTGTACTGTCACTATACTTTCCAAGTTTTATTTATTCAGTTGTTTCTTGTGAGGAAACCATATTTATGATGTTTTATGCATTTCAGTTAGGATATTTATTTTAAATTGGACATTGTAGATTTTAGGAATGGAAATAAAATGGTGAAAGACCGAAACTGTGTGGCAGCAAACTGTTACTGTAGCCCACCTCTGCAACAGGTGGAATACCCCTCCAGCACAGTTACAGACGTCACATCATACATCTTTTTTTAAAACAGTTACAATGTTCATTACTTCACATGCAGTTGACTTAGACTTTGATTTCCATTTCCTAGTAAATGCTTTTTGGCAACCACCAGAATTAAATGTAATAAGGCCTTGCTATGTCTAGGCAATTCAAAACCTGTATCCCAGCTCAAAAAAAAAACTATTTCCTTAGTTACAACCATTTACTTACCCAGTGTTCCTGACAGATTACTCTATAGAGAATTTCTAAAGTCTGCCAGCTCATTACACTCCCAAAACATATGTTCCCAGTTACCTCTTTTTCTTCCCCATTTTCCATTTAATTAAATCTAACCAGCTGATCAACACTGAGCTCAGCATTTTTAATGTATTGTCATAAATGATTACTGAATGACATATTGAATGTTTAACTGTGCTGTCAGTTGCTCTTGTAAGGTTTTTTTCTCTAGTTTGAGGGTGTGTTAAATAGGATCATAGGAGGTTACTAGGCTAATGCCATGCCAAAAATAAACCTCAGTCCGTACTTGTCGCCACTATCAATAAGGGATACTGGTGGAAGTTGGAAAGCAATGTACATGACTGTTAAGTGATATAAGAGAAATCATTAAAGATTGAAGAATACATTGGAGTTTCAGACTTCATATACCCTTCAGAAAACACATGCTAATGCAAAACCTGTTATTCTATCAACTTTCTAAGTTTGTAAGAAGAGAAATATTTAAAAATTGTCCCTATTTTTGGTCCTTTGTCCCACTTTTATACATAGTTTTGTCCAGATTTCTTGCTCTAAGAGGTTGAGAGGTATGCTGCAAGATGTATATTGTTGAATCTGACGTAGGCTAAAATCTGCTCATCGTAAGTAACCTTAAATAAATGCGCACAAGCCTGAGAGATTTATGCTGCTAATGCAGCTTGAAATACACATAAGGTGTAACTGGGTTAGGTATACATACAAACATACAGAATGAAACTCGGTGTACTGTAGACTGCAGTGTAAAAGCATATGTGTGCATTGTAAGTAAATGTATGGCAATGTGGATTTTTTACTCCTTTTACCTTAGCAGAGATGTTTGTTATCTCAGTATACTGTTATGTAGATTATTGTTATATATCTAGATCTTTGTTAGTTGGATCTTTTCTCCCCAGGTCTCATTGAAAAGGGGTTTTATTGCTCAGTCAGCTTTTCCCAGTAATCAAATGCAATAAATTAAATTTCCATATAGCAGCTACCTACACTATATGTTGTCACAGCTTGCTCATGTCTTGGAGAGGAATAAAAATGCTAAACAGACCTAGAGCTAGGTTGGAATCTTAAAACTGTCCGATGGAAAGGAAGGGCAAACTACAATGTGTAGCTGACCATGCTATACTGTAAGTAGGCAATATTAGACAGAGAATAGTTGGAGTTTTTTGAGTCTGTCCATATAGGACAAGTGTTTAAGGCCTAGGATCCTCTTTGTGAGGCTGTCTAGTCGTTTTATGTACCCTATCTTCTGCCTGCTCCTTTTGCACTGCCTTCTCAGTTCTGCAAGAAACAGATTCTTCATCAAGGATAATTGTAAACTGTTTTATTGATGCTTAACCCCATCTGTACTGGTTAGCAGTAGCACTGAATATTAAGCTAGTCCCAGTAATACTGGCATAACAAGGAATGTGTCCATTTTAGATGATGTTGAACCAGTTAAGTGATATCATATTGAAAGTTAGTCATCCACAGTATTTGTATGCCAGTGAGGTGAGATTAGGTTGGTTTGGACATGTGCTGAGAAAGGGATACTGAGTATATTGAGAAAAGTATGATAAGGATAGGATGATGCTGCCAGGTAAGAGAAAAAGAGGAAGGCCTAAGATAAGGTTTATGGATGTGGTGAGAGAGGACATGCAGGTGGTTGGTGTGACAGAGCAAGATGCAGAGGACAGGAAGAAATTGGAAACTTATCCACTGTGGCAACCCCTAACAGGAACAGCTGAAAGAGAAGACTACAAGCACTTATTTGGAACCAGGTGGGGTCAAGTGAATAGTGTTTGCTTGGGAAACTTTAAAATTGTCCCTTTTGAGCCTCCTTGAAAAAGGTGGGGGGAAGAAATCCAGTATGACCCGATGTGTTCCAGACCAGACCAGACCACAGTTTCTCATTAGGTGCAGAAACCGAGTATGAAGTACTGTTTGCAGCATACCGCAGAGGTAAGTCTTCAACCTGTATATACATGTAACAATGTGTACTGTGTAGAGTACTTAGCATGTATCATAGTGACTTGAACATTTATTTCATGTAAATTAGTAAGCATGTCCAGCATTGATCCCACTGCACTATAGCCACACCCCTTTTAGTTGGCCATACCCCTTCCCATTGGTCCCACCTATTCAGCTGTCTCCAGCAGCCCCCCTTTGATTTGAAGTCACCAGCCGCCACTGGATCCAGGAAGCTGGCAGCTGTCTGAGCAGGACGAGTGCAGTATGCAGAAATGTACTTGGTTAGTAACCGAGTACATTTCTGCAATCTACAAAACGGAACTATGACAGTTCCAAATAAAGGCTGCATATCATTGAGGAAGCATGCCAATGGCCAAGTAGAAGGCCATTGGCATTGCAAACTGTTTAAAAAAAATTTTTTTTTTTTTCGCTGATCTCGCCTGTTTAAGCATAGGGCAGCGGCACACAAATGGGATCGGGGGGGATAATAAAATAAACCTAAAATAAGCATTCTAACTAAAATCAGTATTCTGCCATGCAAGTGAATGGCAGGCAGAAGACGACCTGGCCAGTGAGTAATGGTTACTAAGGGGGAGGCTCAGTGTGGGACATGTAACTATGCATTATCAGGCAATCCTATGCAAATGAGGGAAAGGTTAGTAAATCTCAAATTTTCCTAGGGTGTGAGGCAGGTCCCAAGAGTGTAAGAGTATAAATAGCTGGGTGCAAGACTAGGATATAGGTGACATCATGGGGGGGTGTTAGGCATACTGTAAGTGGATTGGAGACCTGTGGCTCAGGATTGCTCCTAGCTTAGCACAGCTAAGCTAGGGGTGTGTCTAAACCTGCCTAGCACTCTTTACAAAGTGTAAGCGGGTGTGTGTGCCACGCACTGGGTTTTACAGGAAGAAAAGGGAAGTTAAACCAGGAAAAAGCAGCTCTGTGCACATTTGAGCACTCCGTTTGTGCGGCGCACACACGGGCTTAAACAGGGAGGCAATGGGAAGGGAAAACAGCAGTAGGAAGGTAATCAAGGAGAACTAGCTTAGCTGACAGGTGAAATGTATCAGAATCAGCCAATTACACAGGCAGCAGACCAGCCCAGCCCAGCACACCACTATAAACTATGCAAACACTTTTCCCCTTGTTTTTCCCAAAAACTCTGCACCACCGGTGTATACAGATGGGGAAATTTTACAAAACGAAAGCAAGAGAAAAATTTTAGGGGCTGCTTTTGCTATCATAAACCAGCATGTGCAAGAGGCTGAGGTTGGTGAGACTGTGAATGCTGCTGAGCAACCCACAGTGAGGAGACAGAGAAGAGTGTACAGACCCAGGGTAATCTACCGAGGGCTACATGAGCTGGAGATAGTGGAGCACTATAGGGTGGACAGGGACCTCCTACAGCAAATTGTTGAGCTGTGCCGACCATGTCTGACACACAGAACTAACAGAAAGGAACCCATCCCAGTGGATACCAAGGTATGTGTAGGCCTAAGAATATTAGCTGCAGGTACCTTCCAAAGGCCAACTGGGGATATGATGGGGATTTCACAGGCATCAGCATCCAGAGTACTCCACCAGTTCCTGGATGCCATGTCAGCACATGTCGGTGAGCACGTATATTTCTCATCACCCATGAGGCGTTGGCCAGCAATATGCATCTCATCCACCAAATAGCAGAATATCCTGAGGTAGTGGGTGCAATAGACTGCATGCACAAATGTATTAAAGCACCACCAGGTGAGCGGGGTAGGGTGTACATAAACCGCAAGGGCTTCCCTCCATCAACTGCCAGGTTGTGTGTGATGCCCAGGGCATAATAATGAATGTGTGTGCTGGCTGCCCTGGAAGCTACCACGATTCCCACATCTGGCATCTGATGCAGCTGTACCAGACATTTGCCAATGGGGACATCCCACATGGTCACCTAGTGGGGGATGCTGGATATGCACTGGAGCCATGGCTGATGACACCCATCAGAAATGCACACACACCCGAACAAGAACTCCATAATGAGGCACACGCACAAACACAAATCATAATAGAGCATGTGTTTGGGATGCTCAAGTCATGGTTCCAGTGCCTGGACACATCCGGTGGAGCCTTGCAGTACTCACCAACTACATGTACCCAAATTGTCCTTGTATGTGCCATGCTACACAATATGATCCTGCAGAAACAGCTGCAGCAGGAACAGCATGGGGCAGGGCCACACAGCCCCCCACCAGTGCCAAGGCCTGCACAGGCGCAGAGTGACTCAGAGGAGGAACAACCTGAGCCTGCCCCAGTAGGCAGAAGGAGGCATGCCCAGTATGCCCTGGCCTTGGCAAAGAGGCAAAGCATAGCACATGCACTGACACAGTAGGGACCCAGGGAATGACACCTCTCTCCCACTCGCACATACAGTAAAAGGGATGCCAAACATGACACTACCTGTGCTCAACCATGTATAGGGAGTGTACTATGTGCATCCAACATAGGCAGCCCTGCAGCACCACCCTCAATACTGGGACACCCACAAGGTAAGTGACTCACACATGCCAGTTGGGGGGGGGCACATACCAACAACAGTCACAGCCAGCAGGATAGGTGTAGACAAACACAAACAAATGCTGTACTATGGCCTCTGAATGAGCCCCATGGGTAACCCCTACCCCAGGCCTACACAGACAGACTACAGCAGGCCAGCCAGTTGGATGTAAGTTGTGAAGGCTAGGAAGTCAGAAACTAATATGTAGGTAGTTAAAGCTAAGATCTGTAGTACACTGGTATGCCTCTAGCCAGCACGATAGGTAAGACTACAGACTGAAATGGTGTACCCGACATACCAGTACAGTCCTAGCAAATGTGTAAAAGTGTAAGGTGTGCCCCACCATCCTACATACACTTATAGTAACAGTCAGGTGTGCCCCCCCACCCCTGTGTAGAAATGTAGAAACAGTCAGGTGCCCCCCCCCTATGCAGAAATGTAGCAACAGTCAATGCCAAATGACTGATGTATACCCTGCAGACACAGCATGCTACCTGTCGGTGTACAACACAAAGGTCAGCACCGCAGTACAAACTACCTGGACTTGATCCACACATGCAATATAGATGGCCATACTGGGCATGCTCACACACTTAAACACATGAAGGCCATGTCAGCAAACACCAGTGGACCAGACATATCTGGCAGTTGCAGTTCTTAGTGCAGACACATGTCAGTATGCACCACTCCTGCCTTGCACACACAGTGGATAGGAATACAGACATATATGTAAGGACAACACACTATAATAAGCCAAAGGTAGACGGACATAGATGTGTGGAAGAGGGTGACCGTGACAAGGAGCCATCTGGGCCTGTCCCACCCAGCACACAGCCAAAGGGCCCCAAACACATGAGGTGCAGGTGTCACTCACTGCAGATACTAGCCACCAGTATCTGTCAGCATGACAATGTGTTGCATGTGCCAGCTTTGCAACATGACTGTACAAGGAAGTAGTCACCTAGTAGCTGTATACACATACCTGTGGCATATGACCCCATGTGTGCCCGCATGCGGCATGTCAACCCCTACATGAATGGGTTACGGCCCATGCACACACCGTCCTCCCCATAGCAGTGTCATGACAAGCCTGCTGAGGTCATCCAATGTGAAATAAACCTTTGGGAGAGCTGTAGCTCAGTAATCCCCATGGTGCATCCCATAACTGCATACTGCTGTAGTGATAAACTAGTTAGTTAGTAGTCCTAACCCCAGAGTTGCCAACTGTGTGAGTGTGTGTGTCTCTCTGTCACTGACAATGCAGAGAGAAATGCTTTTTAGGCTACTCACACTCTGTACAGTTCATATACACAACTTTGGCAAGACTGCTGATGTCACTCACCTAGAAATACACCTCTGTGGAAATCATCGTCTGTTAATCTCTGTAGTGTGTCCTGTAACTGCATACTGCTGTAGTGTGATAAAATAGTTAGGTAGGTGTTCTAAACTCAGACCTGGTAACTGTGTATCTGTGTGTGGCTGACTGAGTAAAGAGCAATGATTTTCAGGCCACTCACACCCCATACAATTCATATACCAACTTTGGCAAGGCTGCTGATGTCACTCACCTAGAAATACACCTCTGGGAAAATCATAGCCCAGTAATGTCTGTAGTGCGTCCTGTAACTGTGTACTGCTGTAGTGTGATTTAGAACTGTGGTAGGGTTCCATCACCACCCATGGCAGTTCTGGATGTTTTGCATGTGTTTCAATGTCTGTGTATGGAGCAATGCATCATAGGCTACTCACTTGCAGTACATTTCAAATGCCCTACTTTGCCAATCCTGCTGATGTCATTCATTGTGAAATACAACTTTGGGGAGAAAGTTCTCTGTAATCCCTGTGGTGTGACCTATAACTGCTCCATGCTGTAGTGTGATATAGGCCTTGGTCAGGGGTTCTATACCCACACATGACAGTTGTGGATGTTTTGTGTGTGTCTCACTGTCTGTGTAGGGAGCAATGCATTTTAGGCTAGTCACTTGCAGTACAGGTGAAATGCCCTACTTTGGTAATCCTGCTGATGTCAGTCACTGTGAAATACACCTTTGGGGAAGAAGTACTCCAGTAATGTCTGTGGCGCATACTATAACTGTGTAGTGCTGTAGTGTAATAAACTAGTTAGGTAGGGGTTCAACTCCCAGACATGACAGGTGTGTGTGTGTGTGTAACTTGTATCCTGTGTAGAGGTGAGTGTGTGACACCTGTGGCCAATGTGGAGGGGGTTTTGCTTATTACTTTTATGGTGGCCCTACTATATATCACAATGTCAACCATACAGGGATAACAGATGTAAATTAGCTGGGAGGCTGGGGTGCAAAGCCATACCCATACATGTGACATCAAGGCCAGCCAATCCAAATTAGCAACCCCACTATTACCCAGAGCACACACTCAACCCATGTGTCATATGCACACACATGCCTAGGCAACAGCCAATATGTGGGTAGTACACTGCATATTGGCCACTGATAGTAACTATGCAGTGATAGCAGTGGGCTACAGAGGGCATGTCACCCTGCCCATCTGTCCAATATGCACATACATGCAGACAGTGCACCTCCACCATGTTCCCCAATGGACACCTGCACCACCTGTGGTGCCTTCACATGTGACTCACAATGGACATACCATGCCTGACAACATGCCCTGTATGGACAGATGACACTGACATCAGGGAATGCTGTTGGCATGCTATCAATGTAGGTGAAGGGTAAACCTGCTGCCCATTACCAGTTCCTGCCACAGGTGGGCAAGACTGGCACATCTGATGATAATCTGTGTTCACAACATGGGCCAGACACCCCAGGTACAGTTCCACATGTCACTGTACATGCATGTGGGAGGTGTGCACATCCCAGACACCATCCATGTCATGGACTAAGGAACACATACATGGCATGTGGTGTACAGCATTGGCCACACACAATAGTCACCCAGCTGACTGGATGGGGGATGCAATACCCACCTGTGTGGGCAAATGCAGTAACTACAGGCCTGAGCCACAATGCAGACCATTGTCATGTGGCCTGATGCCAAGGTATACCCATTGCCTACCCTTGTACAGCCTGCTGGCACAGTTGACCACCACACACCCATGTAGACATGCACCCATGCATGTCAGAACTGGCACCCTGTGTGTTCATGTGTGTGTGTTGTATGGTGCGTATGTCCACATCCACACTCACTACAACCCCCCAGGGCATACTGAAGCATGCTGTCTGATGTCTGACATCTCCTCATACTCTTTGCCCATACGGCCTCCATATGACCCATGTGGTGCATGTGATACCTGCACATTGATGTGTTGTGGCAATCCCACTACTGATGAGTTGCACTCCTGGCCCTGCCAAGTGTGTCAATGTGTGTGCGTCCCTGTGTGAGTGTGCCTGTGTTGATGCTGGCACCTGTTCATGCAGACAGGCACGTGTATGACACCTACCATATATCTACCGTATCCCTGTTGCAGATGTCACTCACCCTCACATATATGTTCTGAGTGCTCCACATCAGGTAACCCATGTGGTGCATCCAATAACTGCATCGAACTGTGATAGCACTACATAGTTGTTGGGGGTTTGATACCCTGTGCTGGTAGGTGTGTGACACAAACATGCTTCAGTTTTACCCTCCCACCCCTCCCTGACATGTATCTGCCTCTGTCTGCCTCCCCACTCCCTCTCTGGTGGATGTGGAGACCCACACCTGCCTTGCTTAGGCAGCAGCATGTGTATTTTACGTGATGCTCATGATCAGCTGATGGCCTCTGCATGAATTGCAGCCCTCCCCTAGCTGATTGCATGTGGAACAGCTGTGGTAACAATCCCATAGCCAATTGCATGGAAACACACTCCAATACCTAGGAACATCATGGTGGTGTTGGGCCTTTGCAGTCACTGTGAGCAGGAACTAGATCTGATGTTTGGCAAACAGCATCCCAGATGGATTGGGGATTTACCTCTAACAACATACACTGTGGAAAGAGGGCAACAAACAGGAGGGGGATGTGCCTGACCTGACTACAGACTGTAAGTGCTGCTATACTGCATTTGGAGTAATGTTGGTTTAACAGTGTTTGTCTGGATATGCCTGTCGTACATGTCACAATACCTCCCATGTCAGTTCCATGTATATGAGGAATCCCCATCTGCAGGGTCATCTGCAGACTGGGCAGTGTTGTGCCTATGGTTTCATGTGTTAGCCACAGTGCATCAATCTGTGGAATGCAGAAGGTAGTGTGAGGATTGCAGTCTGTAGATGGTGAAGGCCGTGACAGTTACTGACTTCATATCCCTCATAGGACATATGTTGCAACAAACCCTGTTACAATGGAAAATATATGAGGTTATCACAGCAACATGTCTATACTGGCCCTGTGTATGTGCTGTCAGCCACACCTCTGTCAACCTTTGTACATATGGCATGCATGAAGTGGTGCATATGTGCTGTACACCATAAATACTGTCATCATATCTGATAACAAGCCAGTGATATATCAGATTGCTACACATGTCATGTACAGTAGTGGTTATATTTCATGACATAAGCTGGACATTCTGTGGATGTTTGTACAGTACTGAGGTCTGTGTAGTGATGGTGAATGTCAGCAGTGTGTGTATTGTTAATATGTACTTCAGCCTGTGTACAGACTGTGGTAGATGTCATTGTTCTAGCTCCCCTTCTATCAGATGTTACATGCTGCCCCACTGTATGGTACTGTTTTGCCATACATGTTTGTAGGGCCATACACACATGTCCCATACCACAGACAGCCATCATAACAAACTGTGTAGCAGCCCAGTATATGTAGGGTCATTCTGTGAGTGGCACATATGAGGATGGTGTAGAACAGATAGTCCATATACTGTAATATTATGCTAGCTTACCATATGTGGCTGTGGCTGTGTTCACATTGGTTGTGGTTATGCACTGTCACACAGGTGTATCTTACCCTGTGCTGTGACATGGCTGTTGAGCCTGCTATATATGCAGGTACATGTGCATTCCCCCATACGAGATGTAGGCCAGTGTTGAGCCAGTCTGCCTGTAGCCTGCACAGTGCATTGTTACATGCCTAGCAGCTTAGTGTACTTAACCAGTGGGATGTTATGTGCAGATACTTGCCAGATGTACTGCTGCTGGGCCTCCCTTAAATGTCATGTATGTCAGACAGAGCAGTGGGATGCTGTACAGATGTATGTCAATATCTAGTGGGTGGTATGTGTCCATGGCACCCCTGTACCAGCAGTCATTATGTGTCAGGCCAGACAGGAGTGTGTGAATCCAACACCTATGGTGCCAAATGTATACCAGTCGTTATGTGTTATACCCATCTACATGGCTGTCTACATCCATATTGTCAGGCCTGGTACACATGTGGTGCACTAAGGGATTATGTGTATACCTCTGGACTGTACAGGGTGTGTCCAAAGTTCCACATATAGTGGCCAATATCTCTGCTGCACTCCACAGGGGCATTACATGCTAGCAGCGGTACCTTACAATGATTTCCTTAGGATGTCTGTCAGTAGCCAATGGCACACATGTTATAAGCAGATGTCAGCATCCACACACACCATGTCTGTGAAGACAATCCCAATGACAGTAGCAACAGTCTAGTAATATACCTGCTATACATACCTGTCATCCCCTTGCACTATGACTTTGGGACTGTAGGGGCTGGTGTACGGCTACACTCCATGTCCAGGACATATGGTGGAAATATATGTACATATACTTATCCAGATAGCCATATATATATAATTACACATGTGTACTACATTGAATTACCACTGTCATGGCAACCACCCACTATAAATCCCTACAGCATGTGGGCGTGGTCCCTTTACATTTCCTGTGTGATGGACATCCTTCCTGTGTGTGGGCATCAGTGATACAGGCAGCAGGTAGCAATACCTCTTACAGGAGAACCTGCACACTCAGAGTGGCCACATATTTGTAGGAGGATCAGGAACTACAGACAGACTGTGGGTAGAGTTGTGTAATGCTTTGCATAGTACTGGTGTTACAGGGTGTGTGTGTGTACATACTAGTGTACCTTGGAATGCAGTCTGTCTGCATAGCTCACTACTGTGGGCCTAACCTCTTGCTGGACAGAGGTATGCCTATCATGTGTTGTCCGTCCACCACACAGGTCCTGTGTCAGATATTACACTGGCAGTGTGTGTGTTGCATGCTATCAGTACATGGCTACATCCATGTCTATTTCTAACCTCAATTCCCTGACTAAGGGTATGTTGCAGACTATCCTGTAACACCAGCACCTTGCTTAGTGTATGGCAACAGTGTTCCACATATGTGCCTGTGTTCCAGCCTCTGTCCCCATCTACATACCAAGCTTTGCACATATGTCATGCTGTTGGGGGTTGTTCTGTAGTGGGCTGTGAGTATATCACACTGCCATTGCTGCCATTAGTCCACTGCTGTTGTATCCCCCACACATACAGTGGGGCTGGGGCCATATATGTGTGGGCATCACCTACACAACACATGTGTGCCCTTATGCACTGCAGAGGCCAGTGTATGTAACAGTGGTATATGGGCTTGTATTATTGAGTCTAGGTGGGGAGCACCATAAATGACCTAGGCTGTTACAAAATGTGGGGTATCAGGGGTGAGCTGCCACAAGGTATGTGGATGTACAGTACCATATACTCCACCTATATTGACATTACTTACATGACTTGGGGTACTGCAAGCCTACTGCCTCCTGCCATACAGACTGTTCTGTGCATTATGCCTTGTTATGTACCAGGTACAACCCATTTGATCACAAAATGTCTTTACCTCCTACGGAGTTTGTACAGAGTGTAGATAGAGGCTGCTGAACTACACACCTGCAGTACATACTGTTGATTGTGTGGTACCCTGTGGCCCAGTCTGTCTGCACTATTGTACATTCTGAAGGGCTTGGCCTGGACAGCAACAGTTGTGAACCTTTCCAGACTACTGTATTAGTGTAACTGTTTCACAGTTGCAGTACTCCATTTATATGGTTGTCAGTATTTGAACAGCTATATGATATGGCATATAGAACTGTTATAGTACACAATTAAAGGATTCCCATTTCTGCAAACCTGTGTGTGGTGTCTTTCCTATGACCTTTCTATGGGTATATGTTGCAGGCAATGATTGACATTAGTATGTGTCACCCATACAGTGTCCAGTTGTTCAGGTGTTAACTGTAGGCATAGTGGCTGTTCCATATTGTGTGCACCTCCTACATATGTATCTTACTGTACATATATCTGCATGTGTATGTGTAGTCACATGTATATATATATATATATATATATATATATATATATATATATATATATATATATATATCTGCATATATGTGTCTGTGTATCTGTATCCTGGGGATGTTGATGGCTTCCACATATTACATGTCCTATGGGAGGCAGACTGTACTTGGTAGTGTATTGCAGGGTGCATGTGTTTGGCTGTGGGGATGCCTATTCATACAAGACATATAGTGTGTGGGGCCTCTCAACCCCATTAATGGTGCATGTGGACATAGGTGTATTTGTTAATCTGCAATTGCTATCTACAGATGTATGGCCATATATACCTATATAGATATATTTATCTGCTAACAGATATATAAGTATATGTGCATAGATAGTGATATATATGTATATAGAGTTAGTAAAACAACATATATATTTATATATATGTATATCTATACATATATGGATATGTTGTATCTGTTAAGGTTGCAATATAGTTACACACAGACATCTAGATGTTGGTATACATTCTCTGTACTGTTGCATGACAGGACTGGCTGATATGTTTCTGAAACATTGAATATCTGTGTATCTGTCATGGCTTAGTGGTACATCACTTTGTCTAGGGTGTGCAGGGTCCTTGGTTTGAGCCTTGCAAGAGCTGTTTATTTTGTTGCTGGGCAGAATACGGCCCATTGGATAGAGAGTGATTAAGGCACCTTAAAGGAGTTGTAAGCAGGTTTGTGCAGGTTTGCGAGGAGCTAAGCACTGCCTACACAGGTTAAGCAATTTAGAAGCTGAGTGTATGAAAACGTAACTGGAGGTTAGCAATGCTTACTGTCATGCAAACTCGCGCAAACCCACTTACAACTGCTTTAAAGTGCCTTAATCACTCTGTATCCAATGGGCTGTGTTCTGCCCAGCAACAAAATAAACAGCTCCTGCAAGGCTCGAAACCAGGACCCTGCACACCATACACAAAGTGATTTACCACTAAGCCATGGCAGATATGCATAATCATGATGTTTTCACATACATATCATCCAGCCCAGGTATACAACACTACAGGGAATGTATTCCACCATGTAGATGTATTTGTGTGTGTATATATATTCATCTTTAAATGGATATAACATATCTATATATGTAGATATATATATATATATATATATATATATATATATATATATATATATATATATATATATATATATATATATATATATATATATATATATATATATATATATATATATATGCCAATAAATACATATATACATAGATATGCATACATCCATAGATATATATGTATACATCCACATGTCCACATATATACAGCACTAGGAATGCATATATGTCAGCATATATATGGCTCACCTTTCAAAGGGAGAAATCCATGTGTCCAAAAGCTGGAAGGCCAAAAGTATGTTCTCAACATTGCACAATCTTGCAATACATGCATTGAATGTGCAATGAGCGAATGTCACTATGCATTCGCTCATTGCAGATTAGGCAATTTGGTTGCGGATGGCACTATAGTGGGGATGGGGAATATTTGCCTATCCCCACTGTAGTGCAAACTAGGAGTTAGTATATCACAGTAGGGGGTTGTGGGGGCCCAGCCCCCCAGATGGGGGTGCAGGGGGCATGCCCCCCTGCATTACGATATGTATTCCAACTTGCAGTTCGAGAGTCAGCGAAGGTGCCTTTAGAACTGCTGTGTTTTGAACTGTGGTGCAGTAAGAAATGACGGGTTTGTCCTTTCAGTTTGCAGAAAGGGCCGTTCAAAGAAATGATTGTCTCCCTGTCAAAGGTGAACACATATATATCAATATAGGTATATATGGACATACATCTGTAGATGAAACTGGGAATGTAACCACAACATATATGTCCACATGCACCATTGATGGGTTTGAGAGACCCAAACAACATACATCTGGCATGGATAGGTATCCCCCCAGCCAAACACATCTGGCCTGCAATACAATACCAACCTTAGCAGATCCCATAACCAGGACCCTACACAACAAGGGCAGTACATGTTAACAGTACTCCATCCCACCTGTAGGATGTCAGGCTGGCATTACTAACATATCATGCAGTACAGTCAAGTGACGTGTCATGCTTGGGGGAACCCCCTGGGCAGGTGCAGTAAGTAGCTGGGATCCCTCATACGATCCAATAGGCCTACACCTGACAATGGATTCACCAATGTTGGCAAGGACGACCACAAATCCACCATGTCAGCTGGGAACTACCACCCAGTAGCCTGATGACCCTGGTCTGCAGGGACATGGAACATATCAACAATGAACCCATGGCCAATGTCACTGGTAATCTTAACACATGGGACCCGCCAATGTTGGACTTGTCAAAGGCAGAGAATACAACCTGAACCTGGTATACCTCCTTTACCCAATCATGACAGGTGTAGATGAGGGTTAGGAGGTGCACAATGCCTATGTAGATCATAGCAGGCTTTTGTACACCATCCCACATGTAGGAATGTGTGTAGTTGTTAAGGGATCTACCTCCGTTCACAGAATATGTTTCCACCAGGACTGCTTGGCAAATGCCAACATTCCACAGGTGCCATCCCATGGACATACAGTCCTTCACAGGTCATAGATGTGTTAATGCCCTCCTCCACACTGTAGAGGTGTGCAGCACTACTGGGGTTGCTATAACTCACTGGGTGTGGCTGTTGTGGACACATCCACCATTATTGCAGTTACTGTTGCATCTATCCCCCCACATAGCTGTCTGTAATACTGTACAGTGTATGTAATCAGGTTGTTAGTTGTTGTTTACACCATTCACAGTAGTTGAGTGCCTCACACCCTCCTAAGGGTAGGGCTATGCCACCAGCATTGGCACACACATGTTACTTAGGTGAGGATCGCAGTAGAGTGGGGAGAGGGACATACACCCTGCTGTTAGCATGTTCAATGTCATCCACATTGCAGACTGCATATATAGCACTGTGTGGTTGTGCCTATCCTGTCTTGGTGGGATTACATGTGCAACAGATGTGTTACCTGCATGGGGACATACCTCCATGTGTACAGTCTTGTACCTGTACTGCATCCAAACCAAAGGCTCTGTGTGTTGTACCCAGCCATGGCATGTGTACCACCCACTACACTTACTGGTGTCCACTGTAGAAGGCCTGCTGACACCACTACACCCATCAGCCATGTGGCACATGGACAAACACAACACAATCAGAATAGATAATGGTGACAACAATACAACATTGTTAATTACAGCTATGATGCATCATGGCTGCACAGCTACACCTTCCAAGATATTAGCATTTCACTTTACTGCTGACAACATGCTACACATCATTCCATTGCTACACTGTTGTACAGTCACCCTGTGCATCAGCACCATGTTAGCCTGTCCCTGCATCAATGTTACAGATGTCAGGGAGTGGCACAGGTATCATCATATGCACAGGGTGTGTTGTTGGTTTGCCAGAGGCCTAGGCTGAGCCATACAATTGACAACATGTGTGTGTGTGTGTGTGTGTGTGTGTGTGTGTGTGTGTGTGTGTGTGTGTGTGTGTGTGTGTGTGTGTGTGGGGGCTGAGTACTGTTATGGGCCACTGGTGATGTCATGTGTGCAGGTATGTGGTTGCCCTAGGTTTGTTGTTTATGTGTGTGTGTCTGCATGCACACAGTTCCTCCATGTGGCTGCCCTATACAGGGAATTGTGAGACAGCTGCAGACTGTACCTGGCAGGGTTTGCAGTTCACCATCTCCAGCCATGGACATGGGACCTGTGCCTGGCAGGGGTGCTACAGGCAGTATCAGGTACAAAGCCAGATTGAGTACTGTCCCCCAAGGTTGACAGATGTCCACTGGATCCAGGTCCCTCCTGGGACTGGCCAGGGCCACGTGCATGTGGTCTGCTATGATGGTCTGTGGACAGCACCCCCACAGTGCTGGGGCTGGTACTGCCACTACAGGAGTGGCTGTGACTGGTGGGACATCCACGGTGACCTCCAGCTGCTGGTGTTGCTGGCATACATCCATGTGGCCATCGCAACCATCCCACCCTGTCCTGACGCATGGACATGACATTGTGGATGAGATCCAATGTCTCACCCCACCGTCTATCCATGACCTCCATGTAATTATGGATGGCACCTGCTAGGTCACAGATGTTGTCAGTTACAGAGGTGTGATGAGCCCGCTGCACCCTTAGACCCTGCCTGGTGTACCATTTAATTCATGCCTGTGCCTCCATGACAGTCTGGAACATCCGTGTGGTTGAAATAGATGTGGCATGTCTACCAGGGGCATGATGACCAGCAGTGCTCCAATGATCACCCCTAAACATCTGCCTATGTGATACCCCACCAGACATCTGGCTATGGCTGCTGTGTCCTGACACACGTGCCATAGATACCACACTGTCCTGGCCAATGCCAACCGTAGGCTGTCCCTCAGCTAAGGCCAATGGTGATGAGGTATGTAGAGGCAGTGTGACTGTGTGTGTGGATGGGGTAGATACATGTGGGTTGTCAATTGGCAGCCCCTGATGACTCTTCCTGTGCCTCAACACACCTATCCTCATGGTCACTGTCTGTATCAGTGACACCAGATTCCCTGCAGGGGGACCCAGCCCCACCTCACCACCTGTGAGGGAAAACAGGGAACAGACTGTAAGACCTGTACATCACCGCTAAACAGTACATACACACACACACACACACACACACACACACACACACACACACACACATGTGTGCAGACATGGCCACACACACAGACATACACACATGCAGTCGACATACATGGCAACCCATACACTCCACCAGACAGCACCTACAGACAGCTCCCGCACCCCCATAACACACACAATAGCAGGTGATGGTGCAGTACAGTATCACACACAAACCTGTAATTACACACATGTCAGCATGCAGGACATGTGGCACTCAACAGCATGCAGTGCAACTGTAGTCAATCCCCATTACCAACATTATACATGGCTGTGATGCATGGCTTCTGTTAGTAGGTGATGGCCCTCCCCCTGGAACTCACTGCACCCATGTCCACAGCATTGCTGTGCATCTGTTCAGCACCCTGGCATGTACTGTGCACCATACCTCACAGGTGTACACACCATTGCAGGATGTGTATCTGTGTGTCAGTTGTGTTTCTGCTGCTGCTCACAGCCTCTGTGTGTTTCTGGATTACATGTGGACACGTGTTTAGTGAATGCTTGATGTGTATTCACAGATGTCATCATCAGTGGTGCATGTATGAGTGATAGACTACCATTAGACCAACCACAGACACAATGTACTGTACCTATGGTGAGTGTAGAGACCATTATTGACCATGATTGAGCCCTGGCTGATGTTGCCTGTGGTACACATAGGTTCATAGGTGAGTACTGGTCTATTGGTCCTGGGGCCTACATAAGCCTAGCCACAGGGGTTCCCAGCCATGCACCACCCACTAATGTTATTCCCCTGTGCCCCTGTCAGGCTGTGGCACAGACATACTACCCAGGGTGAATTCCCCATTTCCCATCCAGTTGTCAAGTGTTTCTGTAAAGAGGGCCAATGAGTAGCATTGCCTGACATGTATGGGTAGTCCATTCCAGAGTGTGGGGATTCCCCAGGACAGGGCCCTATCCCTCCAGTATGTTCTGTGTAATGTGTTGATGAGGTTTAGGACCCTGGAGCATGTGTTTGCAGAGGGAGTGGGATGTCTTTATGTGTAGCATGTTCAACTGCTCTGTGTATGACATAGCTGTGTATGTTGGGCAGATGTCAGCTGTGCCTGGGCAATGTGCACTGGAGTGTAGCCACAGTTGTCTGAGATGGACTGTGTATTGCATGTGTTTGAGGCTGGTAATCCCATTAGTGAGGTGTGTGCTCTGTCAGTGCACATGTACAGCATGCATTATGGGTAGGTGTGTTAGATGTGTACATGGCCTACACCTTAGCTATGACATGCACAGTGAATTGCCAAGCATAACCTTAAACCATACTCACTGGCATCCGGCCGCTGCCTTGCTGGTATCCCAGAGGTACCTACATTGAGATGGGATAGAGTTGATGTCAGTGGCCACAGCTGTGGCATTGCTACAGGGTGGCTGCAATATTACAGTACAACAACAGCTGAAGTCCACAGTACTACAGATTATGCATTACTGCTTATCAGTACTACACAGCAACAGACCCCACATCTCACATATGCATGATCTACCTGTACAGATGCATACACTACAGTAGTCTACTGATATGCCCTGGAACCTTACCTGCATGCTCCATGTCTGGTGTGTGTAGCACCCACCTCCATGACTGTATAAGTCTGTAGCTCTTGTGGGTGGGCAGGTGCTACCAGGCTCATGAGCAGCTCCTCCACTCTGGTGAGGGGGGATGGATGTTATGGCCCCCCTGTTGCAAGGTGGTCACCCCACATGGCAGCAGCATGGCGACGTACATGGCGGAGCAGGTCACTACAATGGTGGCGGACCTGCTCATATGTACGGCTGTGCATCCCCACCTCATTCACCCTGCAGACCACATCATTCCACATGGCTGTTCACTCCTGCTGGTCCTGGCTTGTCCATGAGAACAACAGCTGGTAGTTCTGGATGATGCTGGTGATTATAATTTCATCCTCAGCGGCACTGTAGGTGGGATTCCTCGGGTGTGCCATACTCCCTGAAAGACATAATGATGGAAATATGTCTGAGCAACTCATATGTCAAGTTTACCATAATACAATACACATATCAGTCTCCCGCCACCATATCAGCTCCAACTTAATGTTCACACAATGCTAGTGGTATGTCTCTGGTATATGTACCATTGGGTCATATATTGTATTGTACAACACTTTCTGCTATGTGTTTATAGACATGCTCCCTGTGGGGACACTAGAGTTGCTGGGCTGTTACAGAGTATTTCACCTGCATGCCATTGTCACTGCCACTATGTTTCCACATATGCATGTGGTATGCCTGCTATGTGATTGCTACACATCTGCCATTCTGTGATATTGGGGATATCTATGCATGCTGTTGGACATGTTCTGGGATTGTGTGGACTATTACAGCCCACATATGTTCCATGACAGTTACACACCAGTATGTGTAGGGGTTATTTGCCAGCAGGAACACCACTCCAACCTAATGTGCACATGTTACCAGTCCACATCACATCCATGACCCACCATGGAACCTCATTATCTACTGTTCCATCACTACCTTCATGTGGAACCACCTCAGGGGATGGTGTCCCCCCATGGAGCACACACAGACATATGTCTGTCACCCAGTTAGGTCCAGGGTCTTGTGCATAGGGAGCTCCACAGAGACATGGGGTATGTGCTACATCACCTGGAGGCATGCAGTACACATACACAAGGTTCAACATGCATGTTCCTCCTGCCCAGCCCACAGCCCAGGCACCTTTATGTCCATGTAGATGCTGTCGTGACTGTCCATGGGTGGGCACCATGTTCCCTTTGTTCCCATGTGGGGCTCAATGGCCTCCACATTCCAAATGTAACTACCCATCCACAGTGTTTAACCACCACATGTGTCATATACCAGCCCTGTATGCTGTCTTGTTTGTCACCCAACCAGACCTACATACCAATATGTGCCTAATACCCTTCACCAACATATATATCCCACCTTCTCAAACAATTGCAATGTGTTCCCAACATGGGTTACACACCACACTCCACACTCCATCTTGCAGCCATGTACTGGTGTGTAGGTATGTTGTGTATTGATGTGTGATGTTCTCTCACACATGTCATGGCAGGGGACATGTATTGACATATATATATATATATATATATATATATATATATATATATATATATATATATATATATATATATATATATATATATATATATATATATATATATATATAGACATATATACACACACACACACACACACACACACATATATATGTCTGTATATATATATATATATATATATATATATATATATATATATATATATATATATATATATATATATATATGTGTAGATATCATTTTGTGTTGTTTATATACCTATATAAATGTATAACTGTCCGAGGTTCTGTAGACATACACAGCTGTGAATATGTATCACACATATATGTATCTGTATGTGGGGTGCATACAAACATCTGGACCACACTCATGTACCCTCTTTACTTCACAGCTGAACTGTTCTGCCTTGCTGCAACACAGACAGGTGTCACATGTGAACACAGACTAACATTAGGGGTATATATGGTGACAAACTTTAGATAAGCATATTATACTGCTATGGCAGTTGGGCATGCTATGCTACACTTTAACATGACTGTCCTGCAGGTGGTGTGGTCTCTCACCCATGTGTCTATCATGGCAGTATTAATACCCCACCAGCCATTGGCCACAGTAATTTACAGAACACAGATATCATGGGTCACATCTTTGCCATTCACTGCTGGTCTGCACATTTGACAGGTATGTCCCACTGCCCACAGGGACTGACACTACTGTCCAGTGCAGTTGTTGAGCAGAACATCATTACAGGAACAAGTACTGATGGCACATATACATCCTTTCACATTATACATCCTATTATTCTATGCCATATACTACATGCAAGTAAATGCATATCTGTTTCACATACCTGTTATGTTTTTTCCACTGTAACACAACCCTGAGCTTTGTGACCTTTCTTGAAAGTCTCTCTCTCTCTCTCTCTCTCTCTCTCTCTCTCTCTCAGTCTCTCCAGTAGAGTGATTGAGCTGGTTTGAATAGATTGCAGCATGCTTTTGTTGGTATTGCACATGATCAGGTGGTGGCCTCTGCACCAGTCAGTGTCCACCAGTTGCTAATTGCATGCAGCCTGCTGTGTAGTACTTCAGATAACCACTGTCATGGCAACCCTGTACTATAAATTGCTGCCTTCTGTGGGCATTGTCCCTTCACCTTTCCAGTATGGATGACATCCTTCCTGTGTGTGGACATCAGTGTTACAGACAGCAGGTAGCAATACCTCTTACAGCAGAACCTGCAGACACAGGCCAAATCCACATTTGGGTAAGGTTCCAGACCTACAGACAGCATGAGTAGTGTTGTTGTGTGCATTGTATCTTGCTGTTCTTACAGGGTTTCTGTGTACATGGTACTTTTCATGGAATGTTGTCTGTCTGCATAGCTCTCAACTGTGGGCCTATCCATATGATACCAGGGGGATTGGCTGTTAGGTTTTGTCTGTGCACCACACAGGTATTGTCCCAGATATATCTGTGGCATTCTGTCTGTTGAGTGCTATCAGTACATGGCTACATCCATTTGTATTTCAATGTCATATCCCTGCATAAGGGTATGCTGCAATGAATCCTGTAACACCAGCAATTTCCAGGGTGTGTAACAGCAATAATGCAAATATGGCCCTATGTTCCTGCCTCTGTCCTCCACATATATGCCAGTCTTTGTCCTGCTGTGATACAGGAAGGGTTGTTAGGTAATGGCCTATCATTATTTACCACTAGCATTACTGCTATCATCCCAGTCATGTCATGGACTCCCACACCAACTGTTGGGCCAAGTCCATATATATGGGGCAACAGCTGGAGAACACATATGTGCCCTTGTACATTCCAGAGGTAAGTGTGTGGTACACAGTGTTCCTTGCCCTTGTACAGCCTTTTATGGGGGTTCTATGCCATTAACCTAGGCTATGACACCTTTTCAGGGATATAACTGTTAAGACGAGGGTCATTCAGTGTGATAGTGAGATGTTAGGTTAAGCAATGTTATGTACAAGATACTGTGACATTAACACAAGTGCTACTTTTCCCCTAGGGCTTGACTACAGGGTGTAATTGGAGGCTGCTGAACTACATCTGTAATTGTTGATTGTTACATATCCTGAAGGCAAATCCTGTTTCTACTGTTGTACTAATTGAAGGCCTTGGCCTGGACAGCATAGTATGGTATATATACACATTGCTTGCATCTACTGTTTTGTGTGGGCCTTGCATTCATCACTGATTACATATTTCAAACCTTATGTGGTGTCAGTACTGGCATACATTATTGTATAGTACACAAATAAAGGTTATCTGTGTATGCATACCTGTGTGTCATGTCATGTCCTTTGAATTGTGGGTGGGTATATGTTTAATGTCAGTATTCTCATTTGTGGGAATGGTTGCCACACTACACATTTCACAGGTGCCAGTTGAAGGGCTTGTGGCTGAGGGATATACTTTGCACCCAGTACTTCCACACTACTTCTACATATGTATGGCTACTGATACCTTTTGTGTGTGTATATGTGTATGTACCTATATATATCTCATATGGCTATATATATATATATATATATATATATATATATATATATATATATATATATATATATATATATATATATATATATATATATATATGTATATATATATATATATATATATATATATATATATATATATATATATATATATATATATATATATATATATATACATACATATGAACATATGTATGTATCTATATACAATTGATGTTATATGATTATTTGTGAGTCATACATTAATATATATATATATATATATATATATATATATATATATATATATATATATCTACATATAGCTGTCTATCTGTCTACATTTACAGATATATATCTGTCCATATGTCCATGCATGTTCGGCTCATATTTTGGCCTGTTCCTCATTCACTTGGCAATTGTCATGGATGATCGCAGCATTGAAGTCAGTAACTAGTGGCAACACTTTTGTGTTTCAGACTTCATCTCCTTCTACATATGTGTTCTAATACATATAACTGTGTAACTAGCAACATTTTAAGTGTATCAGAGCATTAGTTGACATATATCCCTATTTGTACCCACAGTGTGGCATACTTTGTCCAGACTTCTTGCATTAACAGGTTATGTGGTGTGATAATAATACATTTCCTGTACTGTTGACTGATTGTGCTGCATGATATGTTTGTGAAAACTTCAGGTTATGTATATCTGCCATGGTTTAGTGGTAAATCACTTTGTGTATGGAGTGCAGGGTCCTGGGTTTGAGCCTTGGAGAGGCAGTTTATTTTGTTGCTGGGCAGAACAAGGGATGTTGCCTACAGAGTGATAAAGGTACTTTTAAGCAGTTGTACGCAGGTTTGCGCAACGGTAAGCACTGCCGACCTCCGCTTATGTTTTCTTACAGTCAGTTAGCTTCAAATGTCTCAACCTGTGTAGGCATAGCTTACCCCAGTGCAAACCCACGCAAACCCACTTACTGCTGCTTAACAGTGCTTACTGCCACTTACCCTTATGCTAATTCTTTTAAAAGAAAATAAAAGGGTTGATAGGACAGTGGTGAAAAACGGGGCACAAAGAGGGAAAGACAGTAGGGAAAATAGCTAGGCATGTGCAGGAAGGGTATAGGAAAGGTCCATAGCTGCCCATTTCTTCTACAGCAACAGCTGTGCATATACACTATATTTGCAGGTACATTTGGACCCTCAAACCCTGGGAGAGGGGTGAGGACAACATATATTCATTGTGATGCCAATTAGACCAGATTACAGGTGTCCAGTGGACACGTGTGCAAAATGGACAGCTATGTATGGGGCAAGATTTTTTGTGGGAACAGATTGCCCTTTTTTTTTCAGGTGAGAGTGGGATGTTGGGGAGGGGTAATAGGTATATTTGGGGAGGTTGGTTGGGTAGGTTAACAGACAATACACACAAGATGCATACAGGGTCAGTATATGACACATGTGGGGGGTAAACACCTTGGACAGGGCGGGGTGTTTGGAAGTCACAAGCCCATGAGCCCCCAACTGAAAATAGTGGGACAGAGGTCCCCACCCATGGGCAGTCACCACTGCACCTTCATGGCCCTGAAGGTGGCTGTTCTGGAGGTTGTGTAGGGGGGGGCAGGCTCACCCTCTAATAGTGCCACTTGACCCTCAAGCTGGCGTAGCCACTCTCGATACTCCAGATTGAGCTCCTTATGCACCACGTCCCAGACCTGTTGACAGGTGACAGGTTCTCCTCTGCACCCCCTCCGAAGGGGGGGCAAACCCCATCCTCTGCAGCAGTTCCACTCAAAGGTGGTGAAGGGCCCATGGAGGAGGAGGTCCCAGACTGGGCACCAGATGTGCTGGTGCCCGTGCCATGGCCAGCTGAGGTGGGACAGGTGGGTCTGCTGGGACTGGCCTTCCCATACAAGCTGTGTTGTCACAGGTTTATGACAGATATGAGTTAGTAACAGTCAACAGCATTCAGGATTAGTTATAACAGCATGCATAGGTATTCCCATTAACCCAACACACCAGATTTAACACAGTTGCAGAGCAAGCAGAACACATGCATATATGGAACAACAGTGGCCATTACAGGAGCATGCAGGTTTCATTGATGGCAACAGGCCACCAATATGGGTGTATTTTCACATGGCACATGCATAGAAACAAATGTGAATATTTATAAACCATTAGGACATATGTCCCAACAAAAGTTTGGAGTGTACACATACCAGTTGAGGAGTGTCATTGGGTTATTATGCACATATGGTAGGGGTGAGAGAGAGTTCAATTAACAACTAATATATCCTTGTAGTTTTCACAACATTCTTAGTCACTGCAGTGGTCTTTCCCTTACATGTATTATTACACTACACAATGGCCTTATATTGTACACTGGTATGTTTATAAATTATTATATACGTGACCTGTGTCTTACATACAGGCATGACAGGCTGCAGGTGTTAATGCAACATATGTTGAGAATTGCTGTCATACACTTTGGGTGAGGTGCTAGAATGACAGGTTTGTTTCCATATACATTCTCTGACTATGTACACATTTGAATATCAGTTATATGTCATTGACAGCTGCCTACATTTCTTGGATCATCACACTGGATTTTCAGGGGAACAGGGTACCAAGCTGGTGATATGGGCCATTTATCTGGACATGCTGGACAGATTGGAACAGTTGTGGAGTATGAATATGCATACAACTTACAATTTGAACATTCTAGCAAATTCTGTACTGTTGTTGGGTGTAATTATGCATACAGCTTTCTATCTGAACATTGTATCAAAATCTGTACAGTTGTGGGGTATGATTATGCATACAACTTAGTAGCACTCCCAGGATTCAAACCCCTGCTGTGTGTGACAAAATATTATAGCTAACATCACAGTACACTGTGCTATCAGGGAATTGATGTAAAGCTTTTGACTGTTTTCTATCTAAGTCTCCCTAACTTGTACAATATAACTGACCTCTTGGCACTTCCAACATTGTTATGCAGGACTTCATGCCCATTTTATCTGCATACCACAGTGTGGGTGACACTGCTTAAGATACAACAGTACTATTTATAGTATGGAACAGATCACCAACATATGAGAGAAGAGTAAACAGAAGCACTCCAGGGTTATACCTTTATTCACAGACTATTACACATTTATTTCTACTGGTACAACACTTTCTAAGGCTCTTATATTTATTTGTTATGACAGTACATGCAGACTGATTACTAACCTGCCTCGCAATGCAGCCTTTGCAGCCTAGCATCATGGGCTTGCTGGTTCGCAGCCCACTCATCTGCAGCTGTCAGAGAAATGCAGTGATATTTAGCCATACCTATCCATAGTATACACAAGCTAGGCAATTATTTACTACTTAGTAGAATGAGTACTTAGTCCTGGGGCATTGGGCATCTGCCGAGACTCCTGGATCCACTGTTCCAGTACATCCTCCCGCCCACCACTTTAGATCAGCATGGTGGTGCCTGACCTGCTCACCAGTCTGGGGAATACCTGTGGCACTGGTGAGGTCACGGGCGAGACTGTCCCAGGCCTCCATTTTATACTGCGAACCCTGGTACTGGCCTTGCAGTAGTCTCTGATCATGGTGTTTTACCAGGAGCCATACCATGATTTTTGACTCCTGGATGCCCCATCACTGCACTCTAAATCGAGTGCCTTCACCCACACCAGCCATTCTGCCTGCAGTAGGAAGCTACAACCAGTTATGGGTAGTATTCCCACCTGTGGGGTTTAAATATGGCCATTTTCCCACACTTCCCCATGATTGGCCAGTTTTGAAAAGGCTAAGCTATGGGCAGACCTGCTTACATGAGGTTGGCACTGCTTAAAGAGGTATACCACTAGGCAGATTGAATTGGCTCCCCTACACATTGCTTACACTTACTAACTTGAGCTGTGCTGCGGTTAGCATTGCTTAATAGTTAATTAGCACTATATTTGCCATTTGGCAATGATTTATTCTTCATTACAGGTTATATATGTGTCTGGTATCTGTGATTCATGTGTACATACACTGTATGGGGACCTGGGGGCTTCTACACTTTATTACAATAACACCTCAAATCTATGCTTACTGCAGTACTCCAGTTCACATATTTATGTTCTGTGGCAGGTTATCCAACATCACACTGTACATAGATTCAGTTCACATGTTTGGTTTGATTTTCCTGTGGTGAGGATTAGTTTGCTGATACCTCATTGATATCTATTGCTATGATGGCTTGGTAGTTAACTACTGTGACTACAGTGTGCAGGATCCTGAGTTTGATCTTTGCAGAGGCAGTTTATTTTTTTGCTAGGCAGAACAAGGGCTGTTGGATACAGTGTGATTAAGGTACTTTTGAGCAGTTGTAAGCGGGTTTGCACTGGGGTAAGCACTGCCTACACAGGTTAAGCAATTTAGAGGCTTACTGGGTGTAGGACACTGTAACTGGAAATTAGTAGTGCTTACCTTCGCTCAAACTCATGCACACACCCTTAAACTCACTTACTAGTGCTGACATATGCTTACTACTACTTCCTGTTGCTTAACCTAACTACTGCTTTATGCATAATGTTACTGACACTGACACTTCACATGTGCATTTCCTACAGTACTCTAGGTCATATATGTGTATATATATATATATATATATATATATATATATATATATATATATAGATAGTACTCCAGTTCATATATATATATGTTATTCCATGGGTTATGCAACATACATATTACTCATAACATGCTTTGCCATGGGAAATGGTATGTCTCAGTTACCTTCCTGTTTTCCCCCTTTCTCGCTTACATCCATGGGGTGGTCCCATTAGAACAGGTCCGTCCAACCCTGGCACACCTCAGCCCATAATGTCTTACCCATCATTCCCTTCACCCCCTCTCTCATCCAAATCAATCATCCTTCCTACAGGTTCCATCCAAATCTCACCACACCACTACACATTGCCCACTCTCCACTTCTTGGGACCCATCATGTAAGTTGTCTCACCCAATGGATCTTCAAGGTTCCCACACATTCAGTCCACAAACATACATATCCTTCTTTGCTTACCTGTAAGGCATGGTATGTTACCCCGAGGACTCTTTTTAGCAGAATTTTTGGGGTCGTCCCGGTAGGGATGAACATGCATTTGTTTAAGATTAGACTTTGCAGGTTGACTCTGTTTCTCCCACTGGTCTTATCCTGCCAGTAGTCTGGGTAGCAGTGATGTGCAACGCTTAGCAGTGCTTAATATTCAATTTGCATGATATTTGCCTTTTGGCATTGATTTCTTCTTCATTACATGTTATATACGTGTCTTGTATCCTTGATTCATGTGTACATACGCTGTATGGGGTCCTGGGAACTTCAACACTTTATTGCAATAACACCTCACATCTGGCCTTAATGCAGTACTCCAGTTCACATATTTATGTTATGTAGCAGGTTATACCACTTCACACTGTACATAGATTCAGTTCACGTTTGGTTTGATTTTCCTGTGTTGAGAATTAGTTTGCTGATACCTCATGCATATCCAGTGCTATGATGGCTTAGTGGTTAACTAATGTGACTATAGTATACAGGGTCCTGAGTTTGAGCCTTGCAGAGGCAGTTTATTTTGTTGCTGGGCAGAACATGGGCTGTTCGATCCAGAGTGATTAAGGCATTTGAAAGCAGTTGTAAGCGGGTATGAGCGGGTTTGCATGATGATAAGCACTGCTAACCTCCGGTTACAGTTTCTTACACTCAGTTAGCTTCTACTTTGCTTAATCTGTGTAGGCAATGCTTACCCCCATGCAAATACACGTAGACATGCTTACTACTGCTTATTTGTGCTTAAACCTGCTTTCTAGTGCCTTTTTCATTATGACACTAAAACTTCACATGTGCATTTCATGCAGTACTCCAGTTCACATTTAAATGTTATTATGTAGGTTATACGGCAAAAATATGTAAAAATATGCTCATATACAGTTTTCACATGGAAAATGAAATTTGCTGCAGTGGGCTCGAACCGGGAATGCCTGTTTGTTAGGCGGATGCTCTAACCACTACACTATTGCTGTGCTGCTTCATTTGCATATATATTCCTTGTTATCCTCTTCAGCCTTTTCAGCTGCTTTAACCATAGCTAAGCGATGGGCAAACCCATGCACCTATGGTTAGCTGTACTCAGGGGTTTTAAAAAAAATAAATACAAGGGTGTCTTCATTTTATTTCAATGTACTGTTGCTGTTGAACACATGGGGACTGTTTGTGGGGATATGCGGACACCTATGAGCGGTTTCGCTCATTTATTTACACTTTCTTCTGTTCTACTTTGCAGGGGCATGTTTATTCTGAGAGCTCTGCTCTCAGACACATCCCCTGCACTCGTCCATGCTCAGTGTAGGGTTTGGAGCTCAGGCAGTGTGCCTTCATTAATATGCATGGCGCGCTGCCATCCTCCTCTTAAACTGCCGCTTACATGCAGGACTAGTTTAGTCCTGCATGGCAGATTAGTAAATCCGGGGGATATTCTTTACTGATTCCTTTTTGCAAAAAGAGAACTATCATATCAGAACTGTCGGGCTGTCAGAACACTTGGCTAGCAGTCTGAACCTTTTGACCTCTTATATTGCAAGTTTTTCTGATTATTGCAAAGATGTAGCCTAATTTGTTTATTAGATATTCATATTTTTTAAAGAAATTGTTAGCATTTTATTTTTACATCAGATGTTTTTTGGGACAGCTTGTCCTTAGGATAAGTTTAGTAGAATAGCTGCATAAGAAAAACAGCAGGTGCCATTGCACGTTATTTTCTCTAGATTTAGTAGTACTTGGTCTTGGAACTTGTATCATAAATGATGGCCTTCCGGCCTTTGCTATCTGAAACAGGCACACACACACACACACACACACACACACACACACACACACACACACACACACACACACACACACACACACACACACACAATAACACATAAATAGTATGAGTAATGAGCACACAATACAATTGGTTCATAGTTTCGTAGTTATATATGAGACTAAGTATCACCATGGCCTTTATAAATTTAGCCTTGCAATCCAACTCAGTTGTGCCCATATGTATCAGAGGCATTTATTAGAAGGGGGAATGTTAGTTAGGATGTTTCCAGAGGTTATGTAGGAGGGTGAGTATGCAAGTTTGGGCATTACTGTCTGCCTCTTGTCTATCACAAATGCGAGGCCAGAGCTGGGGTGAATTTTCAATTTCCCATCCATTGGTCAACATTATGCTTAAATAGGGTATGGGGCTGGATTCTAGTTCACATGGATGGGGAGCCTCTTCCAGAGCATGGAGAAACTCTAAGGCACATATATGTCTCATCAACATGCCTCATTTATGTCACAAGCAAAATTTAAATCTTTTAGTCTAGTGGTTATGATGCTGTTCATTTTGTGGATGAGCCTTCTGGTCTTTGCTATCTATCAAAGAACTTGGTATCTATCAAATATCTTTTGTAAACTATCTGTACCAATTTATCATGTGACAAAGGACACGCAACTTACTACTCAAATGTATTATAAAATTACATTTGTTAATGATTTGAAAACATAGTTCCACTACAAGCCCCATCAGACACAACCTCTGTATTGGCTTATCATTGACATACTAATGTGACTGGTAGAGAACCATTAAAGAAACAGGATGCTCACTCATACTGAGTAATTTCAGACTGTCCTTGACTATGCCAAGTTATTTGTCCAAAAAAAGAGACGGCAGAGTTATTGGCCATTTGCTTAGAATTTGTCATTCTCAATTAAATAGTCCCATCTACAATTGAACTGAGGTTATAACAGTCATGCAGTGACAAATTACTTTTGCAAATGAGGATGTCTCTCATCATGCCAAATAGGGGCATGTCATCCACAAATTGAGAAGTAAAAAAGACAGTCTGTAACTCAATTAATGAATATATCAGTAATAAGCTATGAAACAAACCTCGTTAATAACACATACAATAGTATGCTGTTATTCAATGTTATAAAAATAAATAATGACAATCTGGAATGTCATATAACAAAAACAAGACAATGCAATAGTTTCTGACCATAATTTTTATCAATTTAATCTCTGAAAATATTGCAACAACTGTGAAACAATGAAAATGGGAAGGGAAATGAGGAGAATGTTGACATAATGTACCACTTTTCACAGATGATATTTTAGAAACAGCCTTGAATAAAATCAGAGACGCAGAAACATTCCATTGACTTTCCTACACAGAATCAAAAATAAGATTTCCAAACTTCTCATAATGCACTTTAGCAGACTGCTGAAATATGAATATTTGTCAAAAACATGTCTACAAGCAGTGAGAGTTGATATTATAAAAGAGGGATTAACTTGGATCCACATAATTTGTGACTCTTCAATCTTGCAAGTCTAATTTGTAAAGTCATAAGGAGGGCGAGGCAGTACGGCAGCAGTATGGGGGATGTAAATCTAATACACAACTCAATTAATGATACAGCCCATAGAATTAATGCAACACAGGGGAGTTTCCTTTCTCCCAGTGGTCAACAATCATAGAGTTTATTATATGAAGTCCAGGGTTGTTATGGAAAGCTCCCATAGGGATTCTGTAATGGGCTTTACACAGCACAGGAGAAATGTGTCTGAATTCAATTTTTGATTATCTGTTTTCACTAGAAGTAGCATTTACTATCATAACCCACAATGGAATCCTCCATTTAAAAGAGTAACCATGGGTCCATTACATAAAGAAATAAGTGGCATTTTGTTTCTGGATCAAACTGGATATGGACTCATAATGTAAACAGCCAGCTTTCTAAGCTTGGCAACATTCTTTGAACAAGCAGTTGCTGCTAAAGATGAAAGCCTTTCAGTTCACATAGCATGTTTCCATCAGCAAAAGGATTTGCTATGATGTCACATTGTTGACGTAGTGAATTAAGTAAAACAGTTTAAAAGTGATTGCTATAAACCAAGCAAACTCTGTGGCATAAAGGATGAAACACCGCTGAGTTTGACTTGGTTTGAATAACAGCCTTATCACCAGAGGTGAATGCTAGGGAGAGTAGAAGAGAGTAGCTAATATCAGTGCACCCATTCCGGAGGAGTATTGACACCCAGCAGGTGCTGAGTGCTGCAGCAAGGCAACAAAGATCAGATGACAAGTACCCACTAAGCAGCATGCTCATTTGCTGTAGGTAAAGTTAGGACATATGAGGAAGCAGGTATGGGTATTTAACTGGTATTAAGGGAGTCCCACTTACCATGGCTGTTGCAGGGCAATGGGAATGAAGGTAAGGAAAAAGCCCACTGCAACCTTAGACAATGCCACCATCAGACTGACCTGTGTAATTTCTCAGTCCATGTTCAGTCCATGTCAGGCCCGCTGCATGATAACGGAAGTTTGGAATAAAAAAAAAACACAGTCTCACCAAAGATGATGTCACCACTAGAACAGAGAGCTGGCTCATTTTTGGTTGTACACCCATCCAAAAGCAGGTTCTGGTCTTTAATTCAAGCTGGACCCTCAGCTGAATGTAATGAAAGTGGTTATATCTAGCTGGTTTGCAGCTAATGATCAGAGTGATCTGGTAGAGAAAAAAGTCAATAAAAAATACCCATCATATGATTAACTGGATTTGAATTCTGATTACTTAATAGAACACAGAGAGCTGGAGAGAACAAAACTTTATTATACACAGTGCATGAGACTAGTGGAGCACCACAGAACTCAATATTAAATCCTTTACTTTTTTCTTATTGACATTTCAGATGTGGAAATGTCTGACTGTCTACATTAGAAAAAATGTACAGATAAATTCAAGGTGTGAAACACTGTTACAAGAGTAGTGCAGGGGGTTTTGGACAATATAAATTCAAGATAATGTGAGAAGAGTATTACATTCACCCTACATAAATGTAGTGTCCTGTATTTTATGAAGCTATATGGAATCACTCCTCTTATTATAAATAAAATGTCAGGATAATCCAGATAAATAATTGAGCCACTATGTATGTCACTAATTTACACAACAGTACTGTACAGTTAGCTTTTTGTGGTAACCTAATAACATACTTTCACAGTTAGAGGTAAGTTCAATGTTTGTTTATAAAGAAAAATATCCACCTCTGTGGTGTAGAGGAACAAAGTCTTGATTATGATCCCGATGACCCAAGATTGATTTGTGACATGAATGCTGGGAGATCCATGCAGGGAAAGATAGGCAAGAGCATCTTATTCTGACTTTTCCATACCAGGGGGAAGAAGATAGTGATTCCACTCAGCTGACTCCTCCTGTACAAGCACATCTTCATAATGGTTGTAAGATCAGGGATGTGGGTTTGGCGATCCCAAGACAGTGATGGTATGCCACAGAGGTGTGTGTGTGTGTGTGTGTGTGTGTGTGTGTGTGTGTGTGTGTGTGTGTGTGTGTGTGTGTGTGTGTGTGTGTGTGTGTGTGTAGGAGCATGCAAATGTCATAGAAAAACTGTAGGATGCCTATGTCAGCCATCAGTTGTCAGGGTTAGGTCAATTAAAGAGAAAGTCCCAGCAGCCAAGTGCATGATGGATCTGCAATCCACTCTCATCCAAGGAGTGAGGGAGGATCAATTAGTGGTGGATCGTGGACAGCTGGTAGTGGGGGGAATGATTCCTTATAAATAACATAAAGTACTACAAAAATTAAATTGATTAAGGGAGATCGCACTGTGCTCGGTCTTACATATACTCCTGAAAGGTGATCTAGGTCTGGCTGTTACAGCAGTATTCCATACTGGTTCTTCTTGCAATACTGTATCTAGAACTCAAAGCCTATGTATCTAAATAAAGTTTGGGTAACCTGCTATTACATCTAATATAAACAAGAGTAATATGATCAGCTTGTGACACAACATCTCCTTGGGGTATGGGACAAGCTACAGCTCTTAAATAAACAGTGCTTGTGTTTGACGACTTCTTAATAATCACAAGTTGTGTTTTATGGGTGATAAGAAGTACAGACATGGGCTGGTGTCAGTCAAACTTTTAAAAGATCATTAAATTCCATGCATGAAATTATGGGGCTGATGTCTGCCCACCTTTATTTACAGTCAGACAGCCTTTTGGAAGGACTCACAGTACCATTCCCAATGAGGAACAAGAAAGAAGTGAGAAATACAGATGACCTAAATCTGTAGACTTTGGCTGCTGATTTAAGAGCTGACACAGATGACTGGGAATCCATACTCAATTTGGGTGATAAGCACTGTTACCTAAGCTCACCTAGCTGCTGGCCATAGTAAATGGGATAATACTCAGCAGATTCTGGGTTTTCTGATTGAATTTTTCTTGAGACAGGGTATGTGTGTATGGGTGTATGGGTGTATATGTGTAAGGCTGTACGTATGTGTGTGTGTATAGGTGTATTCATGAAGAAGGATGGTTCAGTTCAGAGTTCCAGGTATTGCAAGTAATCCACCATTTCAAGGAATAACTGTCCACCACTCAACAGAAACATCAATGCTGAGATACTTTTCTCAGAATAACTTCTTTACCAAAGATATTTTTGAATTTTGAAAGTATTACTTTGCAAGTGATGATCTAAAAACCAATTCATAGTGTACATAATCATTCAAATTTCCAGGATGACATGTATATTATATTGCCATAATGTAAAAATACAGGCAAGAAAAAAGTTAAACATAAATGGAAGTCTTTCTAGTAGTCTTTTTCAAGCACATTTATAGTTAATTGTTGAACAAGCTCCAACTACAAATTACGTGATATAGCTGTCTGACATTGTTGCATTCAAATCCCACAAATGATACAAATACTTTAGTTCTATAATTTTACCACATGCCATAACTTATCTGCTACTTCAAAAACTAAAAATACAAAATTAAATAAAACTAAGCTGTGCACCGTTAAACATTTGTCAGTTATAAAAAATACTAAATAGTATATATTTTAAATTCATGAATCATCTTCAGCTTTAACTTTGCTCCTCAGAGATATCTTCCACTACTCCGTAAAGGTGGCCTTTCATTTCCAGAAAATCAATTAAATGTTGTTTGCATTGCCTAAGAGCTTTGTTTTTTTTTTTTTTAATCCGTGGCTCTTCCTGTGAAGGTAATAGATATCTCCCAGTTATTTTATCTGGGGCCCTCCACTGACATACAATATCTAAGCATTTCATGGGTCTTCTCTAGTACATAATAATTTGCGTAAAGAGATTTATTTCTTTCTAACATAGAGCTTATTTTGATTATTCATGTCTAGTGAAAACAAGCATTTGTTAGTGTTAAATATTGGCTTTCACATGAGCAGAAATATGGCAATGGCATCAAAAGATATGAAGACAATAAAATGAGAATGTGCAAGCCAAATAGTAGACATTAAACAACAATCCTTCAGTACATTCTGAATGTTTTGTTGCATAGAGATTGTGGTTGGCAATATATTTTGACATCTTTATGCAGTTTTTCACATTCCTCCCTATGTATGATAGTAATTGTGCTACTCAGTAAAGCTAGGCATTGAATAATGTTTGAAGGTGTATGATCAATCGCAATTGCTGCAGTTTATTTCAAGAGCAAAGCAAATGCTTGTTTTAATAATGCAGTTGCTACTCTGTTGCTATACTTGAGCCAGTAATGATAGACATTTTTCTGCTGTTAAAAATACAAGCCTCCCTCTCATAAACAGAGCATTATTCACAGAGAATGTTATAATGTGTCCAGCTGGACTTCCCTGGTCAACAAATGCAAAAATAAAATAAATAATGTAAATGAAGAATGTTTGCAGTGAATCTAAGTGCTCTTTGTAATATTTCAGAGTACACTGGACATGCTGCTACTACAGTGTGAGGACTACTTTCAAAGAAACAAAAGAAGTGAGAGAACTCCAAAGGCTCACAGACTATACAAATATGACAAGCAGGCCAGTTTTGCTCAATACAATATAAAAGTATAATTCTTCCATAACTGTAATACATAGTAGCTACAGTGGAGCAGATAATATTAATCAATATCTTGGAGAAGGAAGAAAAATGCAAAAGATTTATCAGAATTTTTTCACTCTGTTGTTTCTCAAATCTTATACAACAAACTGTCAGGCAGGTAATGTCCTGTAAAGTGATGTTTGATATTCACTGTGTCAGTACTATAATACATTTAGTAATAACTATAGTGAATTTTAATGTTGTGTGTATTAGTGATATTTTTTTATTTGTGTGATGTGCTAGAATATATCAATAAATAACTATTTTACTGTACATGTTAATGTCTTCATCTATCTCTGTTGTTTTATTTTCCTTAGGGAACATTTTCAGTCATGAGTATTGAATGATGTCAGTTCTTCTCCAGCTATTATGTAACAAGGTATAATGTATACTCACAAATTATAAATAGACATTCTTTTTCTATCTTGATTGAGCTATGCACACCCACCAAATATTTAAAAGATGATGCCATTTTAAATGACTAAAGTGACAATTAATCTTCTGAGGGTACAAGATAACCCTAGAGATTCATTAACATCCTCAGCTCCCTGTTACCACAATGCAGTACTCTGCAATGCACAAACACATAGCTGCAATGAAGAAATACCTCATTAGTGGCTAATTTGCATATATACGAATACCAGTTATCTGCCACAAAGTGCGGAGCAGCACTTCCCATGGCAGCAGAATTGTGTAAGCACAGGTAGCCCTCCCCCTCAGTAATTCTCCCATACACACTCAAGCACAAAGTAAAACACACACACACACAAACACACATGCACACACATGCACACATCTCACATGCCCATACCTGTCCCTGTTGTTATAATGTCCACTATGTCTCCACTTTCCCTGCCCAGGTAATACATGGATAATAAGAGAGATTCCTTAATGCCAGACATTCAAGTTTCTCACTCCATATCCTTCAGTAGATGCATGCTAGGGCAAAAGCTGTTTATTAGGTGGAGAGGTATGCCCACTGTTTCCCACTCCTGTCGCCTGCACTTCCCAATATGATGCAGGCATTGCATAATGCCAAGCTTCCTAATATATAGCAGAAAAACAGCTGCTACACTCCCTTGTCTTTTAGCTGAATGGACTACTGCAAGGGCTTCTGGTGCCAAGGGTGCATGGTTTTAATGCCCTTTCCCTCATCTGTATTTGTTTCCATGTATATAATTTAAAACGCAATCCCTGATGATTAATGGTGACACAGAGGACTAATATTCTTGGTAGAAGGGTAGAGGGTTTGAGGTCTGCTTAGTGTATTTTAAGGCACATTACTTTTCCCTGGTGTCTAGTGATTTCCTGCATCTTTTATTCCAATATATCCCTTAAAGGCACACCATTTCATGTATTTCTGGTCTCTAGTGCTCCCTCAACCCCAATCCCTGTTCCGGTTATCTGCAACTTAACATGAGAATTTTTAAAGTTATCCCTGTGCCTAGTGTTTCCCCCTGATCCCCATACTGATAAAGTACTCTTAAGGAACAATTGGACAGTGCAGTGGTGCAGCGGTAGCATTGTCACCCCACAGCAAGAGGTTCTCCGGTTTGATTCTTGGTTGGAGTGCCTTCTGTCTGGAGTCTGCATGTCCTCCTGCATTCATGTGAGTTTCCTCCAGGGTGCTCCCGTTTCCACCCACGTTTCAAAGACATGCATCTGGAGCATTTCTCCACTGGCATCCACTGAAAAATTGTCTTTGTTCCAACTCAGACTTTCCCGGTTAACAAATGTTAAATAAAATATATAAAAATTAGTTATACCTTGTGGCTATTGATCCCCCCCACATCCTCATCCTCGTAGTTACCCCAGTAGCTAGTATTTCCCCTACACAATATTACAGACTCTGCTCATTATTCTAGGAGTAAGTGGAGTTAAGACAACTACACACACACACACACACACACACACACACACACACACACACACACACACACACACACATGCACACTCACATACCTGCCTAATTTACCCCCTAACTTCCCTAACACTATCTCCTAGGCAAATACACACTCATACGTGCAATCCCACATGTCCCCCGGACAGCTTCATCAGCATGTAGCATGGCTGTGTAGAGATCATGGTGCTGCATGACTTCATGAAAAAGTACCGTAGTAGGGTTGTCTCTGAATTCAAAAAGGTTAACTCCAGGTCAAGGTAACTTTTATGAATTCCCACTATCTAACAAGCAATTTCCATTGATGTCATCCAGACTACTGCTTAATTCAGAAATGCAATCTACAAGGTACACAGGCTGTAGTACAGATTGTGTATTACTCCCGCTGCTGAAAAATGCACAAATCAGATGCATACTCAATCATCGGTCAGGTAATACTCAGTGCATACAACACAGGAATGACCTGTAGAAAGAGATGTAGTACTGCACAGCAGTTGTACAGCAGTCACCTGAATAACACTCACACACAGCAATGACAAATGCCACGCATGAAGGGTGAGTGCAGGAAGCCCTCAGGATATGCATTTGGGTGCCAGTGCCTGTAGATGCCCAGGGGGTAAGAGTACTAAGAAGTGGTGAAATCAAAATCTGTGTTTTGCCCAGCAGTGCAGAACATCCCACCCAATGACACTAAAGCATAAAACCATTCTGGGAAATAAGATTACAACTACAGGAGAATAAAGAAACAAAACTGTCAATGTAGAAACTGCATGGAACTATATACACTAAAACTGGCAGCACAAAAAACACTCTATTAATGCTGAAAACTTTTTAATGTCAGCTACACCTTGCATCACAAACATGTTGTCTGATGAAGGGTTAATGACTACAAAAAATATGCACGTATGCCTCTGTTCTTGGGAACATTTAAAATTAACAGCCAGACTCCTAACCATGAGTCATGTTTGAAAAAGCCCAGTTGCGTGATTCTGTACTTTCTGGATTGCCTGCTAGGCATATGATACTTGCCTCTACTGCTTACTTTAGAAGTTACAGGCTGCCACAGTAGGTCATCTGATTAAGTGGAAAAATGAACAGGACAGACTACACATCATTGAAAAGACACTTTGATGAGGAAGACTGCATCAAAGGAAGTAAAATGCAACTTAAGACTATGGTTTCTTCCATATACGTAGAACTTAGCCAGTTTACTGTACACGTATTTATGCTTCGCACACTAAATCTGTAAAGGAGTGTATTATAATGGATGGGTCTGATGGAATTGAGCAACCTGGGAAAGATGACTGCCTCAACAAGATCTGTATTTAAGCCATGCTTAATGATCTTACAGACCTAGGAGAAGGTGGTGTCAACTCCAATGGTTTTCCAGAATTCTCTCTGAGGTGAAGAGATAATAATTTTACAGTAGAGAAAGTCCATGAATTGGAAGTGAGCACTCCTTTCAAGAATTTTGCTAGAGGAATTTAATATGAAGACAAGCCCTAGATACCTCACATACTACCTTTGTGCAGTGCGACAACAAAAATTTCTTTACAGAGCTTAGGAGCTACCCTTACTTAAGTGATTCATTTTACAAGCATTGTCAGATAAATGGCTCGAGAATAAAAGTCCAGCTTTATGAAATAAAATTAGGGTAATTGTTACCTGAAGAATACCACTATTAGGAATAACAAAATGTACAAAGTACAAAAAGTACAAAAAGTATATATCACTTGTGATGTAAAATTAATTTGTATGATATATAACCCTAAATGTTGATGCAAGGCAATGTGAAGTGGAATCAACTATTATACATCAGTTTGAGGTTAAACCAACTATTTAAACCCATAAAGCCATATCTATTATAGATAAAAAATAAAAAATATATATTATACATACATATACTTGATGTTATATGCTTACTTGTGCATATGTATATATGTGTATATAAATATAACTTTAAACCTTTGAGGCTTTATCTATTAATATAGGCTTAATACTGATATATTCATTGAGCCCTGGAGGGGTATTTGATCTTAACATTAGCTGCCATCTAATTTCCTTCTGTAGGAGAATATTTTTAATATTACCCCCCCCTAGAGTCCATTTTAATAATTTCCAAAATTCCAAACTTGAAGTCTGTGAAACTTTCACATTCTAACGAATGTTTAAACAAGGCACTTGTCTCCTTTCTCCTTTTGATGTCGTGGGTATGTTCATAAATTCTTTCTCTGAGAGTCCTCTCAGTCTTACCCACGTAAAAGGAGAAACATTTGGAACAAGTAGCCAAATACACCAACATCTTACTTCTGCAATTACCTTTGCAGAATACTATCTTACTTTTTAAGCCATTGTTTACTGTAGTTTCCACTGATAAATTAATATATGCACACTGCCTACATCTACCACATTTTGTGGTGCCTTTCTTTTGGTCAATGTTAATTTTCCCGGCTTCAAAGATTCTTTTAAAATTTTTTGCTGTTTTATATGTAAAAATTGTTTTTTTTCCAACCACTTCATAGATGTCTTTATTGGTTTTAAAAATACTCCAGTTGTTTTTTATAATATCAGTATTAAAAAGTATTAAAAATATTCTCCTACAGAAGGAAATTAGATGGCAGCTAATGTTAAGATCAAATACCCCTCCAGGGCTCAATGAATATATCAGTATTAAGCCTATATTAATAGATAAAGCCTCAAAGGTTTAAAGTTATATTTATATACACATATATACATATGCACAAGTAAGCATATAACATCAAGTATATGTATGTATAATATATATTTTTTATCTATAATAGATATGGCTTTATGGGTTTAAATAGTTGGTTTAACCTCAAACTGATGTATAATAGTTGATTCCACTTCACATTGCCTTGCATCAACATTTAGGGTTATATATCATACAAATTAATTTTACATCACAAGTGATGTATACTTTTTGTACTTTTTGTACTTTGTACATTTTGTTATTCCTAATTTATGAAATAAAATGTTACACTAACAATGCCACAAGAACCTTCATTTTTTTTACTTGAGCTAAGAGTTTCCTGACTTCATACACATTTGTCCTATTTAGATGGAACTGCAGTTTTGTTACACTAGTTGGTTCAGAAGGGTTCTTTCGTTGAAAGGAGAACATATAATACTGTTGTTTCCAAGTAATTCTTCAGCAAGTCTTCTACCATTTCATCTTCAGAATCCTGAAGAGAAGGGGAGGTGTTTTTGTTTATTTGAGCATTGATAGGAAGGTACTCCTTTCCTGAACTCCTTTGATGATGTATACTCATCTTTCTCTGGCAGAAAGCCGTTCTGTTCACTGGAATTTTACAGCAGCTATGCACAGACTTATTTATTCCTTGTGTGAATTCTGTCTAGGAGGAGGGGGTTCCTACTTCCAAGTTAATGAGCCCAGGCCCGGTCATAAAAGTTCTTTTTTTTTTGCATTTTGACTAATTTGTCATTTAGGGGAATTAATTCAAAGATTTAATAATTTAGTAATTTAATATAATATTGAGCAGAGTTAATGATTCACACAAATGAATATTCATTCATTTGTGCATTCCTTTCTTTTTATACCTACATAACATTTTCTGACAAATAAGTATTCTACCTTTTGTGTTGCAACTATATCTATATTTATATCTATATATATATATATCTATATATATATATATATATATATATATATATATATATATATATATATATACACACACACATATATATATATATAGATATATACAGAGAGAGAGAGAGAGAGATGGCTATTCATGCATCATAAAATTAAGTTATCAAATGGCAAGTGACTGAGCACACCTGCTTGATTACCAACCAGTCAAAAAATAGAAACAAAACAAAGTAAAACATTTTTTGCAGGGAAGCAAGCCCTTCCATGACCTCCACACCCCCTGATAATTATATATACCAACTCCAAGAGTGCATTACACTGGGGAAAAGGCAAATTCTCTTATCCCCACTACACCAAAATCTTGGACAGAAAAAACCTGGTATATGCGCTTACTTTTAAGAACGCTTTAGTGGCTGTTTTCTGTTTTGGATCACTTGTGTATAAACTATATATATATATATATATATATATATATATATATATATATATTTTTTATATATATATATGTATATATCTACACGTGTGTACGTATGTATGTATGTATAATGTATGTATATGTATATATATATATATATATATATATATATGTGTGTGTTTATGTGGAATGATGTATGTTAGTGGGTGGGTGGGGGTACCCCTCATGAGAATATGTATTTTATTTCTCTGCTCCTGGAAGGCCTTTTCAGAGAAAATGATTTGCATTACGGGGACTCATAAAATTTACCATCTAAGAGTTATCAAGAATCTATGACAGCAGCCTGTAATTTTTGATACTGTGCTTATTTTGTAGTTACTTAGACAAACATGATACATCACTGACCAAAACTGACAATGATTACCTGTCTATTTAAATAGTTTTCATTATAATGTATTCCTGTTTCTTGTATTAAACATGTTAACAGTTGAGGTGATAACTTTTCCTAGCTTTTTAAAAATCTTTATAGCACTTCATTGATCTAATCTTTATGGTACTTTATGGGTGTAAGCAAACAGAGTATCATGCTATAAAACTGTGAATTCAGAATTCAGATGAGCCCTTTGACCTATTCATACCACGCACATTTTATAGTAAAAATTGCATCTAAAGGTCATCATCTTCTTTCGGCTGTTCCCGTTAAAGGGTCGTCACATCGGATCATCTGTTTCCATTTCTTCCTGTCCTCTGCATCTTGCTCTGTCACACCAACCACCTGCATGTCCTCTCTCACCACATCCATAAACCTTATCTTAGGCCATCCTCTTTTCCTGTTACCTGGTAGCTTCATCCTTAGCATCTTTTTCCCAATATATGTCCAAACCAATATAATCTTGCCTGTCTGGCTTTGTCTCCAAACCTTCCAACCTGGGCTGACCCTCTAATATACTTATTCCTAATCCTGTCCACCCTCGTCACACCCAGTGCAAATCTTAACATCTTTAACTCTGCCACATCCAGCTCTAACTCCTGCCTTTTTGTCAATGCCACTGTCTCCAACCCATATAACATAGCTGGTCTCACTACCCTCTTGTAGACCTTCCCTTTCACTCTTACTGGTACTCGTCTGTCACAAATCACTCCTGGCACTCTTCTCCACCCAATCCATCCTGCCTGTACTCTCTTCTTCACCTCTCTTCCACACTCACCATTACTCTGAACTATTGATCCCAAGTATTTGAACTCACCCTCCTTCACCACCTCTACTCCTTGCATCCTCATCATTCCTCTATCCTCCCTCTCATTTACACACATATATTCTGTCTTAGTCCTGCTGACCTTCATTCCTCTTCTCTCTAGAGCATATCTCCATCTCTCCAGGGTCTCCTCCACCTGTTCCCTACTCTCACTACAGATCACAATATCATCTGAAAACATCATAGTCCATGGGGACTCCTGTCTGATCTCGTCTGTCAATCTGTCCATCACCATTGCAAATAAGAAAGGACTCAGAGCTGATCCTTGATGTAATCTCACCTCCACCTTAAACGCACCTGTTACTCCCACCGCAGACCTCACCGCTGTCACACTACCCTCATACATATCCTGTACCACTCTTACATACTTCTCTGACACTCCCGACTTCCTCATACAATACCACAACTCCTCTCTAGGCACCCTGTCATATGCTGTCTCTAAGTCTACAAAAACACAATGCAACTCCTTCTGACCTTCTCTGCACTTCTCCATCAACACTCTCAGAGCAAACATTGCATCTGTAGTTCTCTTTCCAGGCATGAAACCATACTGCTGATCACTAATCATCACATCCCTTCTTAACCTAGCTTCCACTACTCTTTCCCATAACTTCATGCTGTGACTGTTCTAAAGGTAAGAGGGATAAAAGATAGACATTGGAGATTTCCCACATTATTTGAGGAATAAGGAATTTAGTCACTGTATAAAGGGCAATTGGAGCAGTTATTGAATGATGAAGAGGAAGGATGGTAAAAAAGTGGGAAACAAACTCAAAAGAACTGTGGTAGAATATGCATTAGATAAGAGGAGGGGAAAACACTTAATGACAGAGAGAAATGAAAGAGATTTTCAACTAACAATAGAAAGACAAAAACTGTAATTTAGTAGATGACAATGCAGTCAGGAAAAGATGACAGAATCATAATGCAGCAGACAAATATGAAGGGTTTATATTATTCTAACTCCCCTTGTGCAATGAGAGCACTTGTTGGTAGGCATAGAAGAACACTTGATAATGCAATGATCATTTTTAATGTTGATGCAAGATGTAAATTCATGGCTTAGATGCAGAAAACTTCTTTGACAGGGAGGAGTGGTGTTTTTTTGTTTGATGTGTTGCAGGGCAGAGGTGTCTATGAACAATTGGTGAAGCTGTTAGAGTCAGTATATATTTCAATTCAATAGCGTGTGTGAAGGCAATATCAGTATTATTAAAAGAGTTTAAGTTAACAAGGGGTACAAGACAAATTTGCCTGCTGTCATCCTTTTATTTGCAGCTTATTTGGAACCACTGGCAATGCAAATAAGAAGGTCTGTCACAGAAGAGAACTGCTAGGAAACCAAGGCATTGAAAAGTGCTTTATACACAGGTTGCATTATTGTAACATTGGGGAACTTAGGGAAATATGCTGACTGGTTATTCATGTTAAGAACTAGTTGCAGGCATATGTCAGAGTATAAAATAAATATTGAGAAATTCAAATTGATACAGATTAATTTGGAGGAAAGGGGAATTTTATCAGGTTGGTTACCAAGTATCCAGTGCATACAAGGGTATGAAATATTTAGGGGTATGCTTAAAAGATAAAGTTGAAGAATCTGTGAAGTATTCTTAGCAAAGATCTTTACAGAAAATAAAGCAGATGTTGCCAAAATTGAAACAATTAGGTTTGTATATGAGTCTGAGAACATAGGTACACATTCTATACTTAGGATGCTTTTTCCAGTCACTCCCTAATATTAGTTCTTCAGATAAAATAAAAAAATGGATGAATATTATTTTGTGGGGCTGGAGTGTTGCCATGAGTATCCTGGTTAAGGATGGTGGCTCCAAAGGAGCAGAGTGGATTAGGTACACCTGTCACAAGGAAGTTTTTGCAAGGTATTCAGTTGGCTGGAATGGTTCAATGTGAAGATAATAAATACTGTGCAATATGAAAAACATGTTAACAGTTAATAATGTAGGGATTGGCGAGATGGACATGCTAGAGGCTTTCTGGTGACAGAATCCCAAAAATATATATCACCCTATATTAGTTACAATAAGAAAGGTGGTAAACAAACATAAGCAGACGGTGATGGTAAAGTGGAAGCAAGATGTTCTCCCATTAAGAACAAGGAAGGTAAATTGTAGGGATAATACTTGAGCAAGGAGATGGTACAAGAAGGGCATGACCTTAAAATATTTTAAATAGATGTAATTTAAGTTGGGACAATGCAGCTGGAAAGAAGTCCAAGCTAAGCATGGTCTAAGTCAGTTCTTCAAACTGAGTTACATTTGGTTAGAAGAGGCAGAAGGAAGTATGATCTGTGCCACAAGAAATGTGGAGAAGTGGCCTGAATTGATAATGTGGATAGTATATAACTTAGACAGAGAAATGGAACAAAGCCAGGATACACCACTAGAATCAAGAGATTGCTTCAGTATGATCAAAGGCACATAAAGTGTGTTCTTAAATCTAGTTAGGAGAGTTTGTTCTGAATAGAAATAACTCATAAGGAATGGAAGGTTATTTGTATACCTCCAAGTAAAGTGATCAGAAGAAGAAAGTTTACTAATATTTATTGACATTTGTTGACCAGGAAAGTCCACTGGTCCCAACAACCTATTTTCAGTGGAGGCCCGGGGAGAAGAGCTCCACACAGTCACAGAAATTTTTACATCACATCAGCTTAAGTTTGATAACCAGGAAGTTTTTATATAAAACAAATTGAAGTAGAAATACAATGACAAATACATCAAATAGAGGTATACAATACAAGAAAATAAACCCAGTGTGTTAAATTTTAAGTAATTATGTATGTATATTCTCATAAGTAAAAATACTGTTTAATCAATTCTGTTTATTCAGTCAGAGGAAAAGAAAGCAAGAGAGACTGGATTTGAAGAAAGATAATGTAAATCACAAGTGCTGTATATTATGTTAGTAAAAGTATTTGTAATGTATAGTGGCCAAAACATTTAAGGTGGTTTAATCATGAGACTACAAGAATGGACAAGGTTATTGAGATAGTGTTCTTTTAATGCAAACTTAATTTTTTTTAAAGAGTCTAGTTGGTTAATAGAGGGAGCACATTCCAAAGTTTGGCAATGGCATGGCAATAGAGACGTTGTCCAGCTCTTCTGTTGGGTTTAGTTATGGTTATGAGTTGTTTGCTAGAGGACCTAAGATGCCAAATAGGGGTGTGTGTTTGTATTATAGTTTGAAGGGATGGAAAGTAGTTTGGATTATTTAGTAGTTTGTGGGTGAGAGTAAGTTGGGAGTAATGCAGGTAATGAGGGAACTCAAACCAGTTTATAGATTTAATGGCCAGGCAATGATGTGTGCAAGTTGGCATGTCGGAGACAAACTTAGCTATTTTATAGTAACATGACTGCAGTTTGTTCAGGAGAGATATGTGTGTAGGATAGTGAAAATGGGGCAACCATAGAGGAGGGAGGGTAGAAGAAGACTATTAGCTAGTTTCAACTTGGTAGACTTGTCCAAATAGAGTTTGTGCCTACAGAGTTTGCCAAGCTTAAAATCTTTTTGATTGAGTTGAGTATATGATTCTCAAAGGATAGTTTGTCATCAGTTTTGATGCCAAGTAGTTTAACTGTTTTTACAATTTTAATTTCTGTATTTCTTTGAGAGAATATTTTAAAGTCTAGAGTTAGTGGTTTGGTTGTGAAAAGTAAAAGTTTAGATTTTTTGGGATTAAGTACCAGTTGAGCTTTGTTAAGCCAGGATTCAATGGAAGTAAATGCATTTTATGTTAACTTTAGGAGATCTGCGATGTTATTTGAGGATGTATTTATTGTCGAATCGTCCACGTATTGAAAGAGATGCTTTATGGTGATTATTAATAAATATGTTAAAAAGCAAGGGCCCAAGAATAAACCCTTAGGGAATGCCTGTGTTATTGACTAGGTAATCAGATTTCTTGCTTTGCCATCTAACAGATTCTTTTCTGTTGTGTAGATAGTTATGGAACCAGGTTAGAGTGTGTGGGGAGCAGTTTATGGTCTCAAGCTGTAAAAGTAGTTTTGAGTGGGACACTGTATCAAAAGCTTTTTCTAGGTCTAGTAGGATCACTGATGTTAGTAGGCTTGCATCAAGGGCTTTGTATGCAGTGTTGGTAAATGACAGTAAGGATGTTGTTGTGCTGTATGCTGGCCGAAAACTATGTTGAGTGGGTGCAAGTAGGTTATTGTCTGTGAGATGTTTTAGCAGTTGAGAATGAATACACTTTTCTAGAATTTTAGATAGAGGTGAAAGTATGGAGATGGGCCAGTAGTTAGATAGATGACTGGTGTTACCACCTTTGTCAAGGGGAGTAATAATTGAGTTTTTCCATAGTTGTGAGATATATGATTCAGAGGTTGATCAGTTAATGAAAGCGCTAATTGGAAAAGCTATAGAATTTGCTGCAAGTTTTAGGTATTCAGCTGGGAGGCCATCAGAAGAGGGGGGCATGGTTTTAGTTTTGAGATGAGTTTACGAACTAGAGAGGTGGGTACTGGTTGTAATGTAAAGAGAGGAGTGGATTTTTTTTTCAGAATTACAATTGATGTAAGGGGAGTGGTTAGAGGGTATATTGTTGTTTACATTGCCAGTTATACTTCTGTTAGTCTTGTAGAGAGAAATCATTAACAAGTTTTTGGATAGTTTCAATAAAATGAGAGTTGAAGGCTTTGGTAATTTCTTGAGGATCTTTGTCAGGAGATGGGGAAGAGTTGTGTTGAGTCCCAGGATTTAGGGAGAGGAAACAGAGTTTCAGAACATTTTTTTTTGTTGGGTAGTGAGTTTAGTAGAGAAATAGCTTTTTTATCATTGATGACTTGCTTTTTGGCTTTGTTACGGAGTTGTTTATATCTGAGTTCAAGTTGTGCGATTCTATTTCTATGCCATTCCTTCCAGGCTTTATCCCTAGAGGTAAGTAACTGTTTAGCTTGTTTATTTAGCCATGGGCCATGGTTAGGATTTACTCTTTTGGTATGTGTGGGGACAAGAATGTCTAGAATATCTAAAAAAGACTTTATTGAATAGTTGACTTCTTCATCCAGTGGGAGAAATTTGGTAGGGGACCAGTTGTGTTTTTGTAAAGTCTCTAAGAATAAATTGTTCATTGAAATGGGTAAGATTCCTAGTTGCTCTTAAAGAATGCAGTTTGTCTATTTGAGGTTGGGCTCTATGGGTATAGACAGGAAGATGGTCACTAAAGATATTGGGTAGGGTCCCTGCCTTGGTGAATTTTTGAGGGTGTGAGATGAATATCTAGTCTAGGGTTGGTTCTGTTTGTTTTTTACCTTATGAGTGGGGTTAGAGATGAGTTGAGTAAACCTGTGTAAGTTAATACTATTTACTGGGGAGTCAGAGAAGAGTTTGCCAGTTTATATTTGTGTCGCCAAAATGATGGTTTCGTTTGATATATTGAGGGTGGTCCAGAATAGTAGATCTTCCAGAGTAGGTATGCTTTATCCTGGGGCAATATAGAGTACAGTAATACATAATTGTTTTCTGTTGTTGATGTGAAGGTTAACTAGTAATAATTCCATATTTCCAAATGTTGGTATAGGTTTATTATATGGTCTAACAGCTAAAGTCTCATGGTAGATTAATGCAACACCTCCTCCTTTTTATGTAGCTGGTCATATCTATGTATACTATGCCCTGGAGTGATTATTTTGGTGTTAGCAATATCTGGTTTTAGCCAGGTATCTGTGAGTGCTACAATATCTGGGGAGTAGTGAGAGAGCCAGGCATAGAATTTGGTGGTTTTGTTAAGATATTGCAAATGTTAATTGTAGTGCAGCAGATGTTCTTGGCACTAGAAGAAAGGTTTTAGGTAGAATGGTTGTTAGGTCCAGGGTTGGGGTGAATGTTGCCACATAGAAAGTGGGCCTGGTAGCGATATGCAATTATGGAGGGATGTTGAGTAATGAAGAGAGGCCTATGGCGGGGGTTGCAAATTTAGTTTGATTATGATGACAAAGGATATAATCTTTTTAGTTTGATTATGATGACAAAGGCTCAAATTTTTGTAAGGTGCCAAGTATGGAAGTTGAATAAATAGGGTTAGATGTCAGAATAAATATTGGTATTAGTGTGGGGTGCAATGAGTGATATGGAAAATGTTGACATTGGGGAGTGGAATATAGTACATAGGAAGGTGGTGTGGGATAGGAAAAGAAGAAAAGAGGAAAGGGCAATTAAGGTAATACAAAGTTTTGATGTATAGTACATGTTAGGAAATGGTTGTGGTACTATAGTTAAGGAGAAGAATAAGTAAGATAAGTAGGTTAGAGTAAATGGGAAACAGTTGTAGATGTATGGGTTTTGATTGGAGGTTAGGCAGGAAAGAGAGGAGCTTATGGAAGGTATAAAAGTAATTGTTGTGAGGGTGGGTGGGAATGGGGGTATGGTAGAAGAGAGGAGAGGAGCATGGGCAAACCGTGCTGGCTGAGCCCTGATGCCAAAGAAACCAAATTTAACAAAAGCTATCAGTTACTGTGGGCCACACTAGGTTAGTGTAGATTTAGAACTTAGAGCTGCTGTGTCCAGTAAATGTAAACCAATAGAAATAATATGCTAATAGTCTGTGAGCTGCCTTTTTGTAGTTATTCCTTAGCAACCAAAATGGACTAAAGCATAGCCTAGGATGTAAATCTAATTGAATTGTGAAAGTGAATTTCACTGAATACATGTTGACGATGTGGTGTTCACTTTAAAGGTTTTTCGGCGACGTAATATAGACCCGGTAATAGAGATAGTAGAGGAGTAAGAAAAGGGGAAGAGACAGTTGATCCTGCAGGACTAAGGAGTCATGTAGGAAGATGGTTGTCCTGGCTAAACTTTATGGAAAGTTCCAGAAGTTGAGAATAATAAAATGGATTGGGAAAATACTTCTTACAGGAATTCCTCAAGAGCAAAAGGTCTTACTTGGTAACTAGTTTAAAGTGCTGATACTCTTATTGTTAGCTTATTTATTTAGTTTTTTATTGATTTTTTTTATTTTTGTTTGTTTGTTTTTATTCATTATGCAAACATTTGGTTATAATATTAGTCTCACAATTATAGAAAATGTGATGAAGCTGATGGACATAAATTTTGAAAGAAATTTATACTTGCCAGTATTTGGTTAGTTTGCTTTATGTAAAGGCTGCAAATTTGGGAGGAAGGTATTCTGTCCAACATGACTATCCACTGATATAGTACTGATACCATTCATGTAGATTGCCAAGTTCATAATTTTTTTAAAAATTGATAATAAAGGATTATATAATGAACAAAAGAAAATTAAAAAGTTATTATATTTAGAACCAATTGAGTTTAGTGAAAAAAAGAAACACATTAGTAGAACAGGCAGTCATAAATGTTTAAGAAATTTTAGTATGTGTTGTAATGGGTGTATGTCAAAATGTTTAATACACAGGTTTGTGGCCAAGATGGCAAACTGCTAACACCACAAAGTCTTAGCTCTGTTTTATGTTCTTTTTATCTGACAGGATTTTGTTATACAAACTTAAAAACTTTTCTTATACATTCTGAGTCTTTTTAACAAACATGGACAACTATTTGAAAGAAAAATCAAGTTTTGTAGTTTTTCTTTGATTTTTTCCTGTCAGAAGTTTTATTGACTGTTGTAATAGAATGAGTCAGTCAAAAGTGAACTCTCAAGACAACTTGGTGAAAAAGGAACTGCAGTCTATAATGAGCAGTATCCAGAAGCTTTCTATTAAATTTAAAGAAATGAGATAATTCCACAGTAAAAGACCACCGACCAACGAAGTATACTGAAAACTGTCTTTAATAGACGTGACAAAGATGAAAAAACGAACAGCAATCCAAATAAAATTGAGCGCTTTCACCTGGAATATGAATATTCTGAAAAAATCTGGACAGTTGAGAGGTCAGGTGATCAGCAAATGACTATATAAAGCATTGGGTTTTCTTAACATGCATCTTGATAAAGCCTGGTATTAACCAGGCAAAAGCGTTCGATTTTATTTGGATTGCTGTTCGTTTTTTCATCTTTGTCACGTCCATTAAAGACAGTTTTCAGTATACTTCGTTGGTCGGTGGTCTTTTACTGTGGAATTATCTCATTTCTTGGTTTTGTGACTAACTGCGACTTTCTATTAAATTTGATAAACTTGAAATCAAAATGGACAATATAAAAAAATTTAAAGAAACAAACAATCATGTTAAAAGAGATCATAAAACAACAATTTGTTCAGATCTCGGCAATAAAAGACACATTAAATGACCTGGATAGCAGAATGGCAGAGAGTGAGAATCACACAGAATTCCTGTTAAAACAAAATACTTTGCTTATGGAAAAAGTAGAGGACCTAGAAAGTAGATCTAGAAGAAATAATATTAGGATATATGGAATAACAGGAAAAGGAAGAAGGAGACAATATGTTGCAGTTTTTAACTAATTGGGTACCTAAAGTTCTAAATCTCCAGAAGCTCTCCCTTTTGGTATTGAGAGAGCCCTTAGATCTCTTTCGACTTCTTTTTTGTAGAAAAATCCTCCTGTCCCCAGATATGTCATTGTAAAATTTCTCACCAGCCATGACAAGGATCTGCTACTAAAGACTGTTTGGTCTAATTCTCAAATAAAAATAAATAATAACAATATCAGGTTTGACAATGACTATACTGCATCTGTTATAACCAAAAGGAAAGCATATATTCCATTCATAAAAGATATAAAAAAGTTAAATATTAAAGCTCAACTATTTTTTTATTCTAGCCAGAATTAGGTTCTTTTTTACCAGAAGGTCGTAAAATGTTTAATTCTTTAGAAGATGCAGTGGACTTTTCTCAGAAAAAGAAACTTTTTGATCAATCAGAAAATATGGTCTGGACTCTTGTCAGCTTAAAGAGACAAGCAACAAGAAATGGCTGGTCTTGAAAGGACAAAAATAGTAAAAAAAAAGAAAAGTAATGTTGTTCTTATTTTCTATTTTGACTAAATAACTTTCTCACAGGTAATCAATTTTGTCATCTATTACATACAAGTGGAATAATGAAACAAAGAAAAGGAAAGAAGAATAGAAGAATGCAGTGAGAAGAAGAAAAAAAGACATTTGCAGACTTAAAGACACCTGGTACTAATCTCTGTTCAGTGACATCCTGTGGAAGCTGTATCCTTTATATAAGAACAGTATAAATATAACAAACTCATGAAGCAGATCATCACAATATAGAGGAATATGTCATTTACAGTGATAAAAATGCTTGTTTAAAACAATATTACTGGTTTTAATATGTCATGAAAGAAGCTGAAAAAAAGAATATAACTTTAATAATAATGAATTAGACAGTTACTGCTATGCAGAATACTTCTGATAAACAAAGAAGTACCTATCACAGTAATAGAATTTCCTCTACAGATTCGCTGGTTTTGTAACATGCTACCTATTATATTGTACACACAAATATTTCCACACTGTCAGACTAGATTTTTGATTAATAAACATTTCAGGAGTTGGCATTGTGAGTTCTGATATTTTCCTTAAATGATCCATTATTATCACTGACCGAATATATTGTTTCATATCCACATTTCATTTATACAAGTTCAAACCATTAACGTCTTTGCTAGCTATGTTTTACATTTCTGACATTTTCTAATGTTTGCATTGTTCAAGGGCTATCTGGCATTTTCTACCTGGGCTCCCTCGGAATACAGATTTGTCACAAGAATAGATAGTTTCATTAAATAAGATCTAATAAGTAAAATAACTGATCTGCTTTTGCAACACACAGTGGCACACCTAAAGGTTTAATCTCATCAAAAATATATAACAAACACGTAGACCATGGGTGATCCACAGATGATGGAAGACCTGATACATAATACAAAGAGGTAGTTAAGCATCAAGACTGTTGGTGGAATACAGAATACTTATAAATGCATAACATAAATGAAGCTGATGGCATAGTAAACAGAGAATGACATGTGCTAAACATAACACCTGGCAGTGTATTAAAATAAATATTGTTATACAGAGCTATTAATCATTTGAAAGTTGGTAAGATACAGATTAAGCATCCATACTTAAGTAATGACATTACATTGCAATTCTACATACATAAGGATATCAACATGCAAAAACACACTGACCACACTTGTCTATTCCTAAGTAAGGGGTCTACAGATGTACTCACACAAGGTATAACAACTGCCTACAAAAACTAAATACCCCCACAACCTTTTGGTATTACTTCAGTATACAGTTGTCTCAATGCTTTCCCTGAAATGCAATTGAGAAATCTAACATCTGATGTGACACCCAAAAGAGCTATGCAATGCAACAAAACTGTAAGGTTAAACACAGGGAACACTTCATTACTAAAATGCAAATAAAAACAAGCATGCAGGATGCTAGCATACATTATTGGATAACATATGGCTCACACCTCTACACACTGGTTACTATAAAATTGTTTTTTTTTTTTTTAAATACAAAATGATTTTTACTGACGTTTGACTGGAAACTATTAACAGTGAATATAAACTTGCTCTGAGAGAAATATATGTATTTAACTTCTATATAGATATTAATTTGCATATAACAGCATTTATATACATTACTGTACTTATACTTTAATAAAAGCTAGTGTCTTCCGTGCTGTATGAAACAGAGGAGAAGATTTTTAAAACACCTCAATCTGCTCAACATCTGTTGCCTTAATTACTCAGAGGTACTTCACTAATTATTGGAAAATATTATTAATGAGCAGATTTAACTCTGAAATATTCTGCATTTGTTAGTGAAATATGTAATTTTCTTTCATACTAAACTGGCTTTTAAATCATTTCAAGTATTTTTCATCTACCATTGGCATGATGAATACAAAACTTGAGCTGCACATTTCAGAATATGGCAATGAAAAGTTTTATAAGCAAGTTTGCAAGTATATGATACTTAAAATGTAATAATAAAAGAATGCTTCCTGTCAGGAGTTAGATGTTTGCATATACAGGTCCTGATAGTAATATACATATATTCATAATACAAACACAAATTCACTTAAAAAGACTAAATTGTATATTTACTCTCATACATAGATACATAGAACATATTCAGTCTTTTAACCATTGATATACACATCAAGCATCTACTCGTAATTTACAAAGCACATACACAGTTATATGTATGCACATCCATGTGAAATATTATGCATATATAAGCACATACAATATACACAAATATGTAATTTTAAATTGTAGCACCTTTTAATTTTATTTCCATATTCTGACTATTACTTTTACCTTTTCACTCATATTATTAAATGAGTTTTAAAAGTTTTGTGACACGACCTTGATATGTATTGGTGTTATGATGTCTGTAGGTTAATGTGTTATAGGTATTGTCAGTTTTATGTATTTCCTCCATATAAGTGCTTAAATACTAGGCTATTTATAGTTTTTTCTATAGCAGACTTAATTAGAAGAAATGACTATATAAAATGCCTTGATCAAATAAAGAAATTTGAAATGCATTATTTCTGGGATATGTTTGATATATTCAGAAATACATAATACCATTCTTTATTATTAACATTTCCAACTTTATATTTCTATAATCTTAAATATTAATATTTCTCAAATGAATGCTTTATATTGTTTTTCCTTTTATCATGACTTGAGTGTGCTCTAGTTATAATTAATAGTATTGTTTTAAATTAAGAAGCAGTAGCAACTGTTTAGCTTGGTGACATTGGGATGGGTTAGTTGCTGTGTGATTTATATGATTATATCAACAAATCAGGGAATTTTTGTTGCATGCTGGGAGGTTTGAATGTATATAAGTTTGAAATTTTGCTTTTATTTGTATCTGTCCATAAAAATTATTAGTACTTGGTTGTTATATTTTAAGCTAAATCTTCTTAAATCACTGCATTTACATTGTTCTTATGAATGTTGACATATAACTGTCTCATTAAACATCAGTGGGTTTAATAATCCATTGAAGAGGAGTAGCATAAACAAATATTTAAAACTGCATAAAGCTCACATAAATTTCTTACATGAAATGAGTTTGTCATCTGAAGATGTGGATAGACTGATGTGAAAAGATTATTCAACTCTTGTGAGCTCTCATTTTAAATCAAAAAGGAGAAGCACTCTATTCTTTGGAGAAATTCATTACCTATGCATACAATATTAAATACATACTTAGATAAAATAGCATGTTGGGTTTAACAATAGTAGAATTATAGTAGACAAAAAAAATTATACTTTTGTGAATTTTTACTGGATACCTGGAATTGGGGCCAAAGTTGCTAGTAAATATTTGGATATTATAACCTTATATACAAAAGGTGAATTGATTATTGCAGGAAATTTTAACTGTATTCTTTCTAGCAAAGACACAACTACTAAGATTCCTAAGTTTTCCTCATTAGCTTAACACTTAGATATTTTTATTAATTCTCAACATTTAAGAGATACCTATGATAATAAATCAATAAACTCTCTTAACTTTACACATTATTCTTATAGATTTGGCACCCAGGCAAACATTGATAACGTTTTTACTTCTAGTAGTTTATTTACTAAAATTGACGATGTATTGATTCATGTCCTTTGGCTGACCACAACACTATTGTATTTATGTTAATGTTAAAGCCAAGCAATTTGATGTACTATCAGAGAATCCCTGCTTATATGGTAACAATTAAAAGACTTTAATGAATGGTGTCTAAAAGAAATAAATCAATATACAGAAATTAATAATAATAGAGAAGTTACAGAAGTAATTATCTGGGATTCTTTAAAAGCTTGTCTACATGGAAGAATTAAAATTTGGTACATATGTAAAAAAAAAGAGTGAGATAAGGAGTTCATGTTTTTGCAGTCTAATATAGATAAACTGAAATCAATTTAAAACCTTATGACAAATTGGCAAATGCTGAGTTGAAAATATTAAATCAGAAATATCTTGAGGTACTTCACCATATAATATCAATAAATCTGGAAAAATTAAAATTACAAACTTACTCAATAAATCCAAAAAACTTACACGGGTTGGCTGTTAGATCTAAGAAAACAATAAATACTAATCGTATTAAAGAAATAATTTCCAAACAAGGTGATAAAATAAAAAAGTGACTGGTTTAAAAGACATACTAGAATGTTTTAGGAACTGTTATGACAAAATTAATGACAAAGGAACAGACTTAGAAATCAATAACATAACAGATAACCTTTTGAAAGACTATATTAAGGTTTAAATTAACCAAATATCAAAGTTCCAAAATTGATAAGCCATTCTCTTTTAAGGAGTTTAAAGATCAAATTAATAATCTTAAACTAAATAAAGCCCCTGGTCTTGATGGTGTAATCCCAGAATTATACAAATTATTCCCAGAAAATATTTTAAATATCCTGATAAAAGTTTTGGGGCAAGTTAAACATATGTCAACCACCACCCCCTCCTGGAAATATTCCCTGATATCATCTATCTTGAAACCAAATAAAAAGTCTAACCTATGTTCTTCTTACCATCCTATTTCATTATTAAATGTTGACTATAAAATATTTATGTCTATTCTTGCAAAGAGATTTAACCTTATTATGCCAGGATTAGTAAATGATGATCAGACTGGTTTTAAACTACATAGAAAGGTTCAGGATAACATAATTATGCTTAATACTTTAATAGATCTGTCTAATAAAAACAAAAAAGTACAAACTATAATAAGTCTAGATATAAATAAGGCTTTTGATTCTATTAGTTGGTATTATTTGTTCAAAGCACTTAAACAATATGAATTTTACCCTAGATTTTATTATTTACTTTTATTTATTTTACATTTGTTGACCAGGCTAGTCTAACTGGATATATGTCCATTTTCAGTAGAGGCCCAGGGAGAAAAGCTCCACATAAAATATACAGCACATTAATAATTCAGTTTCAAGACATTAAACTTCAATTAAAGATACTAGTCATACAAAACATGTGGTACAAAGTAAATAAGCATATGTGATATAAGACAGTAGAACAAAATAAGATATCCCATAATTTCTTTTTGTACCCCCCCCCCGGCAAATCACTGTGGGAAGGAAGTATTTAGAAGGATGAGGAGATGTCAAAAGCCATTTATAAATCATATAACTAATCTATATAGTAACTCATTCTCTTTTATTAAAATTCCTCTTTTCTTTCTAGCTCTTTCAAAATATTAAAAGGTACAAAACAGGGTTCTCCCTTGTCACCTCTATTATTTGGGGTAGCAATTGAACCTTTTGCAAACTTTATTAGATCTAATAGCAAAATTCAGGGATTCTCAAGAGATGAAAGTTATTCCTGTAAAATCCAGTTATTTGCAGATGACATTTTAATAACTAGTGGTGATGTTGAAGCTTCAATAGAAAAATTAACTATGTCTATTAATTACTTTGAAAAAGTGTCAGGTTTAATGTTTAACTCTGATAAAACAGAAACTTTAATTATTAATAAAAAGTTAATAATTATTTAAGAAACTATAATAATTTTATTTAGGACAATTCACAAATTAATTATCTTGGTATTATAATTAAATCTACTATTAAAGACTCAATATCAGTAAATTATAGTAATTTAATAGACACTGTTACTAAAATTATTAATTGGAACAATATTTTTTACAATGGAAGATAGACTTACTTTAATAAAAAGGGTACCTATCAAATCTTCGAACCCTCAAAATTTCAAACATTACATGGTCAAGACCAAACATTCAAAATTTTGAGTGCTCGGAGATAGACTTTCAACAGCACCGTACGGTGCAGATAGGGAGAATTTTTCCTTTTCTGCACTGAAGTGCGGTCTCGGCGTTGGTATATTTAAGTAGGGGGGTGTGGGGGTGCAGGGGGGATCGCCTGCCTACACTGTTAAAGTGGTTTTTTTTTCTGTGTTTTCTTTTTTTTTTTTTTTTTTTATGTTCGAACATCCAAATGTCAAACATTTGGTCTCGACCATGTAATGTTCAATATTTTGAATGTTTGAATATTTAACATAGACCCAATAAAAAATGATAATCCTACCAAAAATACTTTTCTGTCGACAATCACTAATTATCCCCCTCCTACAAAATCTTTAAGAAGTTAAATTCTCCTCTTCTTAATTTGGTCTGGTTCCCCAATAAATGAAGAATATCCTTTGACTGGCATGCTAAAAGTTAGCAAGACAGTGGATTAAGTTTTCCAAATGTTGAATTATATGCCAAATTCATCATTCTCAGTTGAATATCTCTATGGTTAAATTCATCTTACCAATCCAATTGGGAATCTATTTATTTTATTTATTTATTTATTTATTTATTTGCAGTTGGTTAACCAGGATAGTACATTGGGCCAATGAGAACCCGTTTTCAATGGAGTCCTGGGGAGAAAAGCTCCATGACAAAACAAAGATTACAGCAGTTTACAAATTAAATTTTTGGTTACAAGACACAACAAACTTTCAGCAGTTGCAATTAAATTTTTAGGTTACATTTAGTAGAAGACAAACATTGCATTAATAAATATACAGTTTCCTGAAATGGAGTAGTACAATTTGAGAATTTAAGAAGTTATATAAATTGGCTTAGTATTTGCTAGATGAAAATATGAAGTTAGTGTCTGGGATATATGAGATAGTTGCCTATAGGAAGTGGAGAATAGGCTATGTGGGGTGGGAGCAGGAGCATTCCCACCTGTATGTTAGATGTGAGTTAAGTGATTTTTTTAAAGGAAGGGAGGTTGGCAGTAGTACGGATGGAGGAAGGGAGGGAGTTCCATAGGCATGCTAGGGCAAAGGACAGGAAGTTTTGTCCTGGGGGGAAAAGGGGTCTGTGCAGTTCTATTAGATTTTGGTTGTTAGATCTTAGGAGTCTTTCTGGGTGGTACATTTTAAAGGTAGAGGAAAAGGAGGGACAGAGGGAGGGGTGAAAAATGAGTTTGTGTGCATAAGTAAGCTGAGTATAGGAGAGATAGTTGGGAAGTTCGAGCCAGTTTAGTTTGTGGAGAGATGCACAGTGATGGGTTTATGATTTGCGGCTAGTGGCAAATTTGGTAATTTTATTATAACAAGAGGACAGTTTTGTTTTGAGAGATGATTGTAGGTTTGTTAGGAGAGGGGCACCATAAAGGTGGGAAAGGATGAGGAATGTAGTAGAGAGAGTGAGCTTAGTAGATGTAGTGAGGTATCAACTGTGTCGGTAGAGCATGCCAAGTTTTTGGTGTGTTTTTTTATGTTTAGTTGTAGATGAATATTGAATTTAAGCTGGTCATCGATTTGGACCACTAATAGTTTGGTTTCAGATACCAATTCAAGAAATCTATTCATGAAAGATTAATAAATAATAACAGCTATGTTATATAATCTTTCTCTAAATTTGGAATTAATACATTTTACTAGATCTTCAGACACCTATGTTTAAATGAAAAGAAAAAATACTATTCATCTCCCCTTACTGATTACATCCTTATAAATTTTAAAAGAGTCATGAATTCTAATTCTATAGATAAAGATTTGTTGTTTTTATTGTTCCCTATATCAAATAATGTGAGTAGTTTGGGAACTTTTAATATAAACAAAATACTAAGACCTTAGAGATGCAAATGTAATCTTTTGGCATCAATTCTTAACTGGAAATAAATCACATAATACAGATTATCTTCTTGCAAGACATTGTTTAGAAAATAATAATCGGTTGACTCTACACTCTTGTAAAAAAATATGTTACTGATAAAATCAAAATCTCCATGGAGTTTTAAACAAAACATATTTCAAAGATGCTTGGATTTTTTTTCAAAATAAGTCATAGATATCAATAATTTATAAAATAATAAGAGAAGAGTTTCGTTCCACGGATTCATTATTTTAGAATTACTCAACTAAGATTAATGAGAAGGCCTTTTCTGATGAAGATAAACGCTTAATTCTTAAATCTGCAGGAAAATCTACATCTTCTCTTTAATAGAATATACATAGAGATTTCTTCATGGAGCTTTTTTAACTCCATAGAAAGTAGCTTTAATATATAACTATGGGAAAATGGGTTCCTATTATTTCCTCAAAGAGGCATTCTATCAAATCCAACATGAAACTCAGAAATTTGAAAACCTCGAACATCCACATAAGCGATTTCTTTCATCATCAGTTTGCTGTTTTCCCCACTGTAATGTGATCTCTGAGCTGCTATATTTAGTTGGGGGTGTGGGGGCACAGCCCCCCATGTTGAGTGGGGTTATTTGTGCATTTGTGGTTATTTGTTGGTGTTTGTAGGGCAAGTGATTTCTTTCCAAGGGAAATAAATTGCTTATGTGGAGGTTTGATATTTTGAAAGTTTGCAGTTTAGGGTCGATGAAGAGGCGTTTGATGGAACTCCTTTTTGAGGAAATAATATAGACCCAGGAAAATTATTTTTTGGAGGTGTAATGAAGTCTCTAAAACAGATTGGTTTAATATGAAACTGGATTGTAAAATAGTAACTCTTTTTTGGGTTGAATTTAGAAATTTTGCCCAAGCTTTGTGGACAGATAATTGTATCATTTCTAATTCCTTGATTTTATTTAATGTTCCAGTTCTGGACTCTGTTCCTAGGGTGCAGGTGCCTGTCCTCTGGTCCATTTTAGATATAGCAAGAAAAATAGTTACAAAGAATTGGAAATGTAAAACTACTCTTTATTTCACTGAATTCATTAAACTAATGTCTTTTGGCTTTTCCCGGTTAGGGGTCACCACAGCGAAACTCCGGTCCATTAATGATTGGCAGTGTATTTTTACAGTGCCAAGGTGCCAGCCTGACCCCCAACCTTCAAATAAGACACACCCATTCACACACACACCTACCTGCATGTCTTTAAATGTCACTCGACCATAGGGAGGACATGCAGACTACACACAGAAGGCGCTCCAGCAGAGAATCAATCGTAGAACCTCTTGCTTTGAGGTGACAATGCTAACCGCTGTGGCCTCCTTTCAAAAAAACATCTGTAAAAAACTGCCAAAATGAGAACTTTGAATACTACTCACCAGTTTAGATTTTGGTCAAAATTAAGTGATTTACTTGATAAATTTTAATTATTTAGTTTTCTTTGTTTGATTTTTGTTGTGGACATCTGTAAATAGTTGTTTTCTTGTTCTGTTTACCTTTAAATATTTTTTTACAATCTTTCTTTTAAAATTAATAAAAAAGTTGTTTAAAATATTTAACAGATAAAATATCTAACCTCAAAATATTGAAAAAGAAAACATGTTTTATGCAGGGGTCAAGCCCCACTGCACACCTACACCCCCTGCAATGTATATGTACCAACTCAGTGAAAAATGGAAAATTCTGACTTTAAATCAAGTGAATGTCCCCTGTTGAAATATACCATATACTAAAATAGAGTGTTAGATCAAACCAGACATCTAGATATTTAAAGAAACTGGAGTTTTTCAACATAACACAGGCTATTTATTCTGAATGTTTCATTTAGGAGGAGCAGGCAGTGCTAAACAGCACACATTTTAAGTTGTAGAGATTAATAGTGAGAGATTATTTCACTGATGTAGGTTATTGAAATATGGGTCAGACTCCAATTGTCAATATAAATATATTTTACATATGTGTTACTGTGTGTTTGGGAACTGCATATGTGTTCCTGTGTGTTTGGGAACTGCATATGTGTTAATGTGTGTTTGGGGACTCTAGATGTATTATTGTGTGTTCGGGAACTGCATATGTGTTGCTATGTGTTTGGGGACTGCATATGTGTTACTGTGTGTTTGGGAACTGAGTACATATTATTGTGTGTTTAGGGATGCATATGTGTTGCTATGTGTTTGGGGACTACATATGTGTTACTGTGTGTTTGGGTACTGCATATGTACCACTGTGGATATGCAGACTGCATACTGTGTTTGGGGACTCCATATGTGTTACTGTGAGTTTGGGGACTGATACCATACCCACTAATGCACTGTAATTCTAAGATGGCATACTCTTGGTGTAACAATAAGATCTGTAGTTTATTACAAACCAAGAACTCCTTTTTTCTTTATGTTTTGTCATTTTAGAGTTGCACTATATTAGTTGAGGGTACAGCGTGTGTGTGTGTGTGTGTGTGTGTGTGTGTGTGTGTGTGTGTGTGTGTGTGTGTGTGTGTTATGAAAATATTTATATCAACTGTAGACATTTTTATCCATGCACTGCTGGTGTTATCAAGCATTTTGCACCAGTCCATCCACATTATAAGGCATTTAGCACCAGTCCAGCCACATTATAAGGAATTTAGCACCAGTCAACCCACATTACCAGACATTTAGCACCAGTCCATCCACATTAGAAGGCATTTAGCACCAGTCCATCCACATTAGAAGGTATGGAAAACCAGTCCATCCACATTAGAAGGCATTTAGCAACAGTCCATCCACATTAGAAGGTATGGAAAACCAGTCCATCCACATTATAAGGTATTTAGTACCAGCCCATCCACATTATAAAGCATTTAGTATCAGTCCAGCCCCATTGCAAGGCATTTAGTACCATCATACACAGTCAGCTAAGAAAGCATAACTCCAGTCATACTTAAAAAAAGATGAAGCTTCATGCCTATACCTACAACACAAAGACAAACACACTCACACATACACGCACACACACACACACACACACACACACACACACACACACACACACACACACACACACAAATAACAACACTGCCCACATAAATCAAATGCCTAGAAGTTAAATTCATTATTATTATTAAAATTAAAAAAGTAAAACAAAAATGCAATACAAACAAGAAAATGGTATTAATGGCAAAAACAGAACCAAATATAAAAAAACCTACACTATGATTAAACTATCTAGAAAATATGTAACTGACATATCTTTCCAGTCCTGACTACATTACTAAATTAATATAAAAAGTACCAAACATCATTAAAAACTAACAGAAAAACAACTACAAGATAAATGCATTTATAGAAACTTACATAACCATGTTCAATAGATAATTTACACAGTTACTGCAATTCAAGGAAATGAATGTGAAACAGTAATCCAAATAAAAAAAAAACAGACAAAAAGTGAGTAAATAGTGAGTAAATTTCCTGTAACTAGTATAGTCCAGCTACAGATTTGCTGCATCCAGGACTGTTTGTAAGCTTCTGAGCCCCCAAGCCTTTCTGTGTTGGATGGAAGCCTTCTAAATTGTCAGTGGGAGTGGTAAGCACTAGGTAGCCTATCTAGCACAAGAGGAGTGGTTTTTGGTCCAAAAATTGTAGTTTATTGGCCGTTTGGACAGTTTTTCCATCTCTTTCAACTTTCTGGTTTAAAAGCCTGCGTTTGAGCTTTTTTCGCCTTTCCTGTAGCTAGTCTAGCCCAGATACAGATTTGCTGTATCCAGGACTGTATGTTAGCTTCTGAGCCTCCCAAGCTTTCTGTATTGGAGGAAAGTCTTCTAGTTTATCAGTGGGAGTGGTAAGCACTAGGTAGCCTATCTACCACAAGAGGAGTGGTTTCTGGCCCAGAAATTGTAGCTTATTGGCCGTTTGGGCAGTTTTTCCATCTCTTTCAACTTTCTGGTTTAAAAGCCCACATTTGCATTTTTTTCCTGCTTTTCCTGTAACTAGTCTAGTCCAGATACAGATTTGCTGTATCCAGGACTGTTTGTAAGCTTCTGAGTGGTGCCAAAGTCTGCTCTTCAATTTTCCCTTAGATCTGCTAGTTCTCTCCTCTCCTACACTTTTACTAGCTTATTTTTTTAGCACTTTACCAGACTTCTTGTAGCAATTATTGTAGCACACAAAAGTGCTACCAGCACTAAACGTTCTACAAGGAAACAGCTCCAGTAATTATTAGTAATGCCCAACCCTCCAGGCATGTCTACAGGTCAGTTCCCTGTGCTTTCTCCTATTAACCTGGTGAACTTGGACATCCTGAGGCAATGTAGCAACTGCCTCATGTACACTAACAACCCTCTTCTCTTACCTCCCAACACTCAGACTTGCGAGAGATGCAGTTATATATCCAAACTGGAAGCCACGCACTCTCCAGCCAAGACAGGAACAGCTGGTCAAGAGAAGAAGGTCAACACTTGCACCACACCACATGGAACACACAGCCCTCCAGGACACATACCAGCACTGTCTTCACATAAAAACACAAACCACACACCTACCTACGTGGAGGCATTCAATAAAAATTTATCCAAACAGCAGAGACCTCCAAGGCAGAAACGCACTCAACCACCAAAACACAACACTAATCACGAGACACATAACTCTCCTAAACAGTGTGCCACTCAACCAAAGCCCCTAAGGCAAAACGGCATGCCCAACACACTAGTCATAGGTGAGTCGATAGTGAGGCACACTGATGTCCCACTTACTAGGTTGAATAAGGAGAAAGTAACAGTCAGCTGCCTGTCAGGCGACAGGATCCACCATATAACGCATGCACTCAGGTCCCTCAACAACAGGTACAAATATGACTCTGTCATTGTACATGTGGGTATGAATGACCTGAGATGTACCTCCCTGGACTACATGAAAAGAGACATGGGGGAGCTCTCGGGTTATGTAGCCCAGGTGGGTATGACCCTAGCTCTGAGCAGCATCCTATCATCACCCAGAATGATACCACAATACAAGCAGAAAATGATTGAGTTCAACAATTGGATAAGTTTCTTGTGTTATTCTAAGGGGATCCAGTATCTGTCTGCCTGGGATAACATGAATGACAGACCTCGATGCTTTGCCAGAGATGGCCTGAATCTGTCACCCTGGGCATCCGGATACTGGCGAAGGCTCTTGCCACCCCTATAGTGCCTTTTTTAGGTGGTGTTCCAAAGACCAAATTACCACTGTAATAGCTACAAACAAATGCAATCTGATGGTCATGCTGCTCAATGCTAGAAGTCTAAATCTCAAAATGCACTCACTCGAAGCACTCCTTAAAATGGAGAACATCGACATTTGTGCTGTAACAGAGACGTGGTTCAAGGCAGCAGAAAGCACCCAGCTATAACTCATTCCACACCTTTCGACCCCAGAACTTGGACTGAAGCTCCAAAGGCGGTGGTGTTTCCATATTCATAAAGGATGCTCACACCTCCACACTGGTAGCCCAACATAACGCATCTGAGATACTTCAGGTGCAGTTAACATTGGATAACACAGCAGTACAGGTAGTAGCCTGCTATAGGTCTCCAATCATGTCCCAAGACTCACACTCCATGTTCCTAAGCACCCTGGAGAATATTAGGGTCTAACCTAACACTCTCATACTGGGTGACTTCAACTACCCCTCCAATAACTGGGAAAACTACTCATATACCAATACACTTGCCCAACGTTTCCTGGAATTCATTAATTGCAATGCCATCAGCCAGCTCATTCTTACCCCCACTAGAGGTAGCAACATCCTTGACTTGGTCATTATTAACATAGGCGACCGTTGCTCTACGCCAAGAGTCAACTCCTCCCTGGTTAGATCCGACCACAAACTAATCACCTTGGAAAGCCACATCCCTCCCCCACCTGCAAAGGTAATCACCATGAACAACTTCTCCAAAGCTAACTTTGGGCTCCTAAAAACAGAGGTGGCTAACTTCACGGCACCCATGCAAATGGAGAATAGTTGCATAATAGCCAAATCATACACCAATGCACTGTACAAACAAGTACACAAATGCATGGATCTCACCATACCCAATAGAACCAAGACACTTTCCTCCAAAAAAGGAAGCCAATCTGGTGGTCCCCTGCCATAAACAAACTCTACAACAGAAGAAGGAAACTGATGTGGAATAAGGTGAAGTCCTAAGACTGGAAAAACTCCCTTATCAGGCTCAACAAAAAGTTGAGATCCCTCACCAAATCCTCTAAAGCTAGCTATGAAAACAGAATTGCAGCAGATAGTAAAGACAACCACAAAGCCTTCTATAGTTATGTAAAGAATCTCCAAGGCAATACCCAGATTTGGTCTGAGCTACTGCACAATGGTACCTCCTAAACCGAGCCAACAGATATTGCCAATATACTGGCCAACAGATTCAGTTCCAACTTTACCCCTCTCTCCCCTCCCAAAGGACCAATCAAAATACCAGTAGATTGCCAGGCACCCAATATTACTGCTGCACAGGTTAAAAAAGTATTGTCCAAGGCCAAGAATACAGCTTCTATGGGACCTGACAATATCCCTGGCTGTGTTCTACATGAACTACAGAGTGAACTGGCACCTCACCTGTGTGTCCTGTTCAATCACAGCCTCACCTTAGGCTTTGTCCCTACCAAATGGTGCACTGCTACAGTCATCCCGCTCCACAAAGAAGGATCGACTACAGACCCTGGGAACTATCGCCCCATTAGCCTGATGAGTCTGATATGCAAAGCTATGGAATTCATCATCATGGACCTAATAAACAAGGCTATAGGGAATCTCAAAACTCAGGATCCTACACAGTTTGGTTTTGTGAAGGGTAGGTCATGCCTGCTCAACTTGGTCAACTTCTTTGAGTCAGTCACCAGAGCTGTGGATGAAGGCAAGGTGGTTCATACAGCCTACCTTGATCTGGCCAAGGCCTTTGATACCATTCCCCACTCAGGAATCATAGAAAAACTCACTAAGCTAGGCATCAACCCCTATATCATTAGGTGGGTTGCAAATTGGCTCACAGATAGAACCCACAGTGTGAAAGTAGCTGGCTCCAAGTCACACTGCTGACCAGTCACGAGTGGAGTCCCACAGGGTTTGGTCCTGGGTCCTCTCCTGTTTAATATCTAGTTCTCTGAAGTCCAGGCCAACACAAAGGGTCTCTGGCAGACAAAGTTCGCAGATGATTGCAAGTTGGGAGCTATTATTAATTCCCCAAGTCAGATTGACATCCTACAGAAAGGCTTCACTGAGACCAACAACTGGTGTCAGAACCATGGCCTTACGCTCAATGCCAAAAAATGTGTTGTCATCCCCCTTGGGAAAAACCCAGTTCCCTTGAATTACTACATCAATGGTAGTCCACTGAACACAGAAGGCTTTATAAGAGATCTGGGAACACAGGTTGACAGCAACCTCTCTTTTGACCACCACATTGCCACTGTGGTCAGAAAGTCCTTCTATGTGGCACATCTCATTACTAAGGGTTTTGCATCCAGGAAGAAAGAGGTCATTGTCTCCCTCTACTCTTCCCTCATTAGGCCAATCATCGAGTACAATGCCCCATGTGGCATGTACCTCACTAGACACCTGCATCAACTGGAGAGGCCACAAAAGTACCTCACAAAGAGGATCCTAGGCCTTAAACACTTGTCCTATATGGACAGACTCAAAAAACTCCAACTATTCTCTGTCTCATATCACCTACTTAGAGGTGATCTCTGCTTGACTTACAAAGCCATGTCTGACCCAGCTCTGTTAGAAAAGCTACATCTAAAGAAATCCCAATCCTTCCACATCACACACTCCAGAGACCTCAACCTCATTACCACAATTAACATAACATGCTGGAGGGACAGGTTCATAACCCAGAGACTGCCCATGCTATGGAATAGACTTCCCATACATGTCAAGCAGAGCACCTCACTGGCCCTCTTCAAGACAAATATTGTTGAGCGGATGGGAAATAGAAAATTCACCCCGGGGATCACTCCAGAGGCTCTACTCAACAGAGGCAGTAGGAACTAAGTTCGGGTGGCATTATGCCAGGGTAATGCTATGGGCTAGGCTTGTAAAGGCTCCAGGGCCATTAGCCCAGCACATACCTATGAACCTATGAACCTATGAAATGGAATAGATGGTGTCTGGTTTCACCATCACATGAAATGTTTACACTGTAGGCATAAAGAAGTCAGTCTGTGACTTGCTTCCTTAAACTTTCAGTCATTTATCAGCGGTCAAGAATTGTCTGGAAATATCTGGATGCATAAAGTGAGGATAGCATAGCAACCAGTGAATGAATAAACAAGAAAACCAAGTCACATAACAGAAGTTACACTTTTTCAGGGAAATGCAAGCTTCAAATATTATGAAAATATATATATTCATATCATAAGTAGACAGAAAACAGTGATGATACTGTTTGGTGTAAGAAAAAGACATCGGATGCGGGGCACTGTCAACTTGCATTATAACAACCAATGAAAGTTTCAACAAAGGTCAGCTGACTGCAAACACAGATATTTGGCCCCTCACAAAGTTAAAACTACATAATGACATAGCCAAGGGTATCAAACACTGCCTTCAGACAACAGGTATTAGTTCAGTACACAACACAGAAACACCAGGTCTACTAAAGAAGGTGTACTTCAAAAGAGGAAATGTTTATAAGGATGACCAATTTGTAGACAAGAATAACTGATCAAATACACAGAAGTGTGACTATAGAAATGTGGGATGAGTGAGAATGTAGAACACTGTGTGAAATTGTTAAGTCTAATGTACCTGTAATAGTGTTATCTTATTCCTGGATGATTTGTGATTGTTATGATTAATAATGTATAGGCTAGACATAATTTATTCTATGGAATCACTGCTAGTGTGACTTTTAGTATGAGTTTGAGGTGATTCTTGTCTCTCAGGAAGCATTCTCCCTTCTTTAAGTTGATATATTTATGTGAGTTGATATATTTATGTCCAGAAGATGGGAGGTGGGGGAATCTTGCCCTTCTACAAAAAATGTTGGCATTGTCTTCGTTTTGGGATTGGTATATCATTTAATGATGTGGTATATGTTTACTATGGAACATTTTGTGTTTTGCTAATATTTGTAGTCACTTATATGTGAATTTGTTCAGTTGTGGTCAGTGAGCTGTCAGCCACACACATTGTCGATATAATCATTTAAGCATATTGAATTATATGAGATCATAATAAATTACCCAGAGATTAGCAAACTGGAGAACAAATGACCCCCTAAATGATCAGCAAATAACATCTAAGAGTGAACACAAGGACATATTAAATGTGTAGCAACAACAATGAATGTTAGATATAGCAATATTCTCAGCCATGCAAGTATCCTCAGCCAAAACTGGTAAAAACAAGGTTAATAAACATTTGCACTTGTTTATGAGGTTAGAAAACACATAAGGGTCCCATGCTGACATTGCAGAAACTGCTGGCTGTATAGTATAGAAGTCGGGCTTGTAAGTTCATTCAGTCTTTTCACAAGGCCACTTTACCCAAGAAAATACAACCTCATAAAGCTCATCATCTCACTGACTTAAAATGTAATCTTTGTTAATTGTAAAAATAAAACATCCCTTGTGCCTCAGCTCATACATTCTCCTAGGGTCACAAACAATTATAAAAATTTAACAATGATTTATAGAAGTACAGCATCATGTGATTATCTTTTTATTTTGATGGATTACTTCTTAATTTAATTCCAGTTACTCTCACATTCTCATTAAAATGTCATTTCACAATCATCTTGTAAAAAATGTACATAATTAACATCACAGTTAAGTTCTCCTGGCTGCAGAATGCTGTATTTCAAAATATCTAGTGTGTTTTTATACAATACATCATTTTCTTAACAATCATATTTAATTGACTTTGGCAGCTATGAACATTGGCTGATAAATATGACAAACATGAGTAAACTCAGGATCTTGTCATTTAGCCTAACTTAATGCATTCTGGCAATGTTACATTTAATTGTTTTAGATGTGAATATTAAAGTTTCTTTCTTGGCCTCATAGATTACTGGATCAAGCTGTGGAAGCTGATGCAATGTTCATATGTGGGCTGTAGGATTAAGTTCCAAAAAATGTGTCATAATGTTTAATGCCGGAGTTGCAAACTTGATAAAGAATGTTCACCAAGATATTAAAGCAGGACTTATACAATCCTGAGAAGTTTAATCAATCCTTACCTGCTCGCATTAAAACATAGTATGAGTCCCCTAAACCTCTAATAATTAGGTTGCCTTTTTATATCTTCCTTCTGGTGCAAGAAAGATTTTGTTAAATAATTAGCAAAACCTTGGGTATTATTTTTTTTATGATAGCCTTCAAGAGTTTATATTCCTGAAGATGAACTTCCATGTTTTGCAATGTGTTTTTAATATCTCATAATCCTGCTTACAGATCTGAAGAGCAAATGGCCCTTTGGAGGTACTGGAAATGTACACAACTGAATCATAGAAGTTCTCACCATTCTGAATGAAATTATTATTCCCCCTCCATGTGCATATTAAAAAATATATTCATCTTGTAATCCATATGAAGTTTGTATTTTATTATTTTTTTTCTTCTGGTAAAAAGTATGTGGATCTTTGTGATGTAATTTATTTGCTTTTGTGTACTTTAGTAATGGTTGTGGCCCCTTTTTTTACCATATTCTTACTGCAGCCAGAGTAAACAAAATAATATAATTTCTTTCACTCTGTCACCATGTCCCATACAAATAAACCAGAACTAAATTATTTTGTGTTTTTTAGATATTGAAGACAATTAGTAGGACAAAATTCATGTTAATAACTAAGCCATAGCCTTAACACTTTCATGGTAAAAATATAAGTGCTTAAGCAATCACTCTGTATAAAATACTCAGCTTCAATGACTTCAATTAGATCGCTGCCCTGTTAAAGTGGAACAGCTTGTAGGTGAGTTTTTTTTTTTATTTGATTTTTTGGCAGCATTTTTTTCTTGTTATATACCCAGTTGTTAAATGAAACAATAAAATGTTCCACATCGTGACTTGGTTCTAGTACTATGAATATTTTTATTAAGTTTGATCTCATGTAGCACAACTACAGAAAGCAGGATACTATCAATACTGTTTTTGTGAACTTGTATTCTTTAGTATAAGCTATTTAGCAAGCCATTAGCTATAGATAGTGAATGACTGCAAACCTCTATGTAACATCACCCCAATTGCTTACATCACCACCATCTTGCCAGTTGTACAAATCATGTTTTATATTCTTACATCATTCCCTTTCTTGAAAATGTTTTAAGAAGCATATACTTAACATTCTTGTCTTTGTGAGTCTTGTCACATAAATGTCAAGTAACTGGGCTATGTTCTAATTCCTGATACCCCTTAGAAGTTCTAATATCCTTACTGTTGTATTCCTTCAGTCACCCCTGTATACAATAATGGGCATGGACATTTTAAAAGAAAGATTACTTATGACTGAAAAGTAAGTCTTCTTACCTGGAAGTATTTGTATTAGTTATGTGGCACTGCTTTTTCCGAATCATGTGGTTAAGAATGATGCAAGTATAACATAACATATTGCCCCTCATCTTTAAGAAGCATAAATTTCCAAACTTATAGAATGACTATGAACTAAATAATCATAGAGACTAGGCCCCTTAAGATTTAGCATTTTGGTGGCTATACTTATGATAATGTTTGCATATATTGTTCCTTAATGTAGACATTAAGTAGGTATATGTTAATATATATACAGTGTTACTTGAATTATTCATTTTGCTTCACTTCTACACTTTATTTTTCCTGAGCATGATCCCTTTTGTACAAATTACTTTTCTTATAACATTGCAATTACAGTCCCTAAATGAAAGCTTTCTACAAAAATTTACAAATCATCACTCAAAATCTCAATCTTTACAGCATAGTCTAGAGACTCTTCACTTTTCTATATGGTAATGATTCTGTCAGCTGTTTCAAAAGATTGCTCATAGCATATAAGAAACCTTTGAGATGGGTTCTTAGAAGTATTATAATACATTGTTCCTTCTTTTTCATAAAAACATAGTATTTAGAAAAGAAAAGTTATTGTTTATATGTTGATTTACAATTAATGATTTTTACCATTTATTTTAAAGATAAATAGTAGAATATCAATATACTTTGTTATGACTAAAATGTCATGTCTGAAGCTATAAATATATTCACATCAAATTGTTTCCGTCAGTATGTTATTGTATGCTGAGGCATGTACGGCTTCTATGAGTCTACCATTTGGATGAAATAATATTGACTATTAAATAAAAAAATATTTATGGGTCAATGTAATCCCCAGCAGTTCACAAATAAAGTATGTCCTTGAGTATTCCCCTGTCAATTCAAATGCAGTGTCCAACCCATTAATGGGTATATACTATAACCATACATCATACATCCACAAAAATAGTCTTTTTTTTTCACTTCACCTATGAATCATCAACTTTCAACATTATGAGAGCTCAACAAACCAAGTTCAACTGGTTGGGGCTCGATGCAATTAAAAAATAATAGCATTTTTCTTCTCACAGGGGAAATGCTCACTTGCACCCTCCATGTAAAGAAGAAAGCTCCTCACCCCAACTTATATATAATAAGTCCACATTGCACAAACAGGAAATAAAGGAGAAACTCAGTAGAAAATTAAAAATCACTGCCAGAGCACAGTTAGAAATCTCACTGGCAGTGATTTTTGTGGAAAACAGCAATTCGGAAGTTCAATGGCAGGGAAATAAACTTTAAAAAGTTGAACCCTGATTGAGGTTGCCTTTAATAAGATGCAGTGAATCCTTTTTTTTCCATTCTAAGTCTCTGATTTTTTTCAACTAAGTCAGAATTGTATGTCATTTTAGATGAAATTTGAAACATACATAGGTTCATAGGTTCATAGGTTCATATTAGGCTATTTGCCCTAGGGCATTTATAAGCCTAGCCAGAGTTGTGTGGCTTTCACCACCCCTTAGGTTGAAGAATACTATACCCATTAGTTTGCCGTGCCTCTGTCCAGCAGTGATACAGAGATGATCCCCGGGGTAAACTTACGATCTCCCATCCACTGGTCAAGATTCCTCTTGAACAGACCCAGTGAGGTGCTCTGTCTCACATGGACCGGGATTCTGTTCCACAGCATAGGGAGTCTCTGGGTGATGAATCTGTCCCTCCAGCACATCCTATTTATATCCGTGTTGAGGTTTAAGTCTCTTGCTCTTGTGGCTCTGGTGGATTTGGATTTTTTTTTTTTTCAAAACAGGTTTATTGTTTTAACATATAAGAGAAATATCATAACAATTTTATACAAGTAATTAAAAATAGGTATTATTATAATATTCAACAAAACAACTAAAGTATTTACAAAGACATCCACTACAATCAGATCAATTAATTAAACTAAAATACCATGCTATTGAAATTAAAATTTTTTTAACAAATTTTGTAAATTATCCCATACAATAAAATAAGATGTTTTTCTATTTGTTCTAGTCCTAATTGTGTTTATTTCCATATGGCACACTATATTCATAACATTTTTAAATTCATTGAATGAAGGAGGTGGATCTGAAATCCAATTTCTAGTTATTATTTTCCTAGCCACTGCTAGAATAGACCATAACAAGGGAAGCTTAACCTTTTTAACACTTTGAGGTACAGGTGTGTTGAATAATATAAGAGATTTAGAAATAATGAAATTATCTGTAAAAGAGCCTGCAAAAATTCATTAATTGACTTCCAGTATTCTTTCAATTTTATACAGTCATAAAACATATGAGCCCAGTCAGCATTAATTTCTACATTACATCTCTTACATAGATTATCTTTATTATTTATTTTATTCATCATCAAAGGTGTATAAAAGATCTATGTAAAAATTTCCATGTATAAAGTCTCCAGACAATGGAAGACGTAGTTCTATAAGCAGATTCCAATATATATTGTTTATCTTGTTGATTTGGTGGGTCCCCATTAATAGAAGTGAAAGAATTCCAGTATGAATCTACACTGTAAAAAGTTTCTTGTCTGATAACTTTATGTATGTATGAAAGTTTACCTTTATCAGAAACTTTATGTTGTAAATTTAATATCAAGTAATCAATCAGTGTTGGAATAGATTCTTTAACAGTTATAGACATTAAATCTATTTTATTAATGAGATGTTGTCTAAAGGTCTGAACCTCTAACCAGCAAGTTTCTCTTAGATCAAATTCTTGTTTTAAGAAATCTAGATTTTTAACTTTATTATCAGATATCAACTGATACCAGTACTTTAGATCATTATCTATAGCTAAATGAGTTCCTTCAGATGTAGATGACAAAAGCATACCCTGAGTATACATTATAGGAAATACAATAAAATTCCATTCCCTATACTTAGGGTGCATGAATATAAAGTTACGATAACTAATAATAATATTTAATGGGTAACAAACCATATGTTTAGGTGTAATAGGTGAAGTACAAAATTCCTTTAGTAACCATAACATGGAGTTATTTACAATCATATTTTTATGTGTTAAGGAGATTTTCATGAAGTGTATACTAATTAGCTCCCAGTAATCTTTCCATTTTGTGACATATGACTGATCTATTAATAAAGTAATAACTTTTACAATAGAAGAGATAGTATATAAATTAAAGTCTGGAAAAGAAATACCCCCTTGAGACCAGCTATTAGTATGTTTCTTTAATGCAATCCTAGGTCTATTAGGTGCCCATAAGAAATTTAACATTAGTGTGTTCAGTTTCTTGATAATTATTTTTGTAGGTGGAAGTATTATTGATTGTATTAAGTATAAAATCTTGGGGAATATTATCATTTTAATAATTGTAAGTCTCTCCTCCATAGTAAAAAACATATTATTCCAGGTATTAAAATTATTATATATAATAGATTTAATATCTTTAGATAGTATTATACCTAAATAAGTTATCTGACCTGAATTGGGTACATATTTAGTAAAATCACTAATGAGAATATTTTTTCGTGTATATATAGGTAGTATTTTAGTTTTTTCTTCATTGAATATTAAACCAGAAATACTTTTAAAATTCATCATGTTATCAAATAGAGACTGTATAGAAGAATTAGATCCTGCTGATGTAATTAGAACATCATCTGCAAAAAGTTGAATTTTGGATGTTGTATTTTCATCTATTTCAAAACCCTCTATGTCAGTACTGTTTCTGATCAAATTAGCCCAAGGCTCCATTACTAAAGTGAATAATAGTGGAGAAAGTGGACATCCTTGTTTTGTACCTTTAAGAATGGGTATTTTTGTGAAACATATGTTCCTACCTTAATATAAGCCAACGTTCCTTTGTATAAATGTTCAATTAGATTTACAAATGCATCCGAGAAGTTTGTGCACT